>NW_024470624.1:9218789-9353789 GCF_017639515.1 Carcharodon carcharias
CGAGGCCTGTTACACAGGAACAGGAGGAGGGCTATTCAGCTCCCTCGAGCCTGTTACACAGGAACAGGAGGAGGCCATTCAGACCCATGAGCCTGTTACACAGGAACAGGAGGAGGCCATTCAACCTCCTCGAGGCCTGTTACACAGGAACAGGACGAGGCCATTCAGCCCCGCAAGCCTGTTACACAGAAACATGGGGAGGCCATTCAACCCCCTCGAGGCCTGTTACACAGGAACAGGAGGAGGCCATTCAGCCCCCCTCGAGCCTGTTACACAGGAACAGGAGGAGGCCATTTAGCCCCCCCTCAAGCCTGATACTGATGCGAGATTTGCAGGTTTATTGCCCATCCCTAACAGCCCCTTCAGAGGCGGTGGTGAGCGGCCTTCTTGAACCACCGCAGTCGCTGTGGTGTAGGTACACCCACCGTGTGACAGGCGCTGGCCGGGAAGCAACTCCTCCCCCTGCCACCCCCCAGCCTACCTCCGGCATGCATTGGGGAGGATTTATTGCTTGACAAACACACCTTCGCTTGGCCATCAAGGCCTGGGATGGGTCTGGCACCCAGAGCTGCTGGCTGCAAGGCGGGGGACACTACCTACTGCGCCACTTGTAACCACCCACCCCCCCCCCCACCTCCCCCAACCATACCCCCCACTTTCTCATCACGTTCTGTTGACCTTGACCCAAATCACCCCTCGGCCTTGAATTTTCCCTCTAAACATCTAAAGTTATGGGGCTGTGGGGAGTGATGGCAACATAGTGGTAACGTCACTGGGCTAGTTATCCAGAGACCTGGGCTAATGCTCGGGGTTGGGGGGGTGGGGGGGCGGAACATGGGTTCAAATCCCACCCACGGGCAGCCGGTGCAATTTAAATTGAATTCGTCAAATCCGGAATTAGGAAGCCAGTTTCAGTCACAGGGACCGTCTTCGATGGTCGTTAAAAAAAAAACCCATCTGGTTCACTCGTGTTCCCCTTTAGGGAAGGGGGAAATCTGCTGTCCTTACTCCGGTCTGGCCTACACGTGACTCCAGACCCACCCCGCCGCCCCATCACACTAGTGCTCTTAACTTGCAGACCCCCACCCCCCATCCCCCATCCCCCATCCCCCCCACTCTAAAATGGCGGAGCGAGACACTCAGTTCAAGGGGCGATCGGGGGATGGGCGACGGACGCTGGGGTGGGCCTCACCGGCGACACCCACATCCGATGGGGAGGGGGGGGTGGTGAAGAGCAAGGTGCTTCCCCGGTGTGTCCATTTTCCGGCTTATCTACAGCGGCAGTCATCACGGCTCACCAACACACTGGGGGCCCCGCCTGATGTAAGTGGGGCCCAGCCCGAAGGGGCAACTCTCTCTCTCTCTCCTTGCCTGGTACCGACGCCATTGCCCCCGCCCCCCCCCCACCCCTCAGGGTTCACGCCCCTTCTTCCTGAGCCCACTCTCCGAGCCATGTGGCCAACTCTCCAATCCGGCTACCCCAAGGGCAATCGGCGTGTGGCTCGGATGGTAATCCAGGGGCTGTTGTCGTATCCACAATCAACTTCAGGATCCCAGCCAGATAGTCCCTTAACCTCCTTAATGTAAGGAAACATAAGCCTGCACAATGTCATCGCTCCTCGTAATTTGACCTTTTTATGCCCAGTATCATCCTGGTGAATCTGCACTGCCCCCCCTCCCCCACCTTCGCGTCCCCACCTCCCTCACCTCCCCACCTCCCCAACCCCCCAGCAACACCCCCTCCGAGGGCAAAACTTCCTTCATTTTTAATTCGTTCATGGGACGTGGGCGTCGCTGGGCTGGGCCCAGCACTTATTGTCCCATCCCGAGTTGCCCCTTAAAAAGGTGGCGGTGTGCCGCCTTCTTGAGCCGCTGTAGTCCCTGTGGTGTAGGTACACCCACCGTGCTGTTAGGGAGGGAGCTCCCTCAGGATTTTGACCCCGCGACAGTGAAGGAACGGCCGATATGTTTCCAAGTCGGGACGGCGAGTGCGGCTCGGAGGGGAACTTCCAGGTGGGGGTGTTCCCCGTGCGTCTGCTGCCCTCGTCCTTCTAGACGGTAGCGGTCGTGGGTTTGGAAGGTGCTGTCGAAGGAGCCTCGGTGAGTTGCTGCGGTGCATCTTGTAGATGGTACACACACTGCTGCTACTGTGCGTCGGTGGTGGGGGGAGTGAATGTTGGTGGATGGGGTGCCGATCGAGCGGGGGCTGCTTTGTCCTGGACGGTGTCGAGCTTCTCGACTGTTGTGGGAGCCGCACTCATCCAGGCCAGTTGGGGGGAGTGTCCCATCACACTCCTGACTTGTGCCTTGTAGATGGTGGACAGACTTTGGGGGGACTCAGGAGGTGAGTGACTCTCCGCAGGATTCCCAGCCTCTGACCTGCTCTTGTAGCCACAGTATTTATATGGCTGGTCCAGTTCAGTTTCTGGTCAATGGTAACCCCCAGGATGTTGATCCTTCCCTGGGGTGAGGATAATTTGGGAATTGCCACGGAGACCGTAGCATCATTCCTCAGGATGAAAGGGAAAACAATAACCTATTGTATTTATAAGGCGCCCTTTGACATAGAGATCAGTCCCAAGGTGCTTGGCAGCAGCGCAATCAGGCCTAACCCCCACACGGAGCCACACGAGGCGGCATTAGAGGGTCAGCCGAGCCAAAGCTCGGTCACAGGGGCCGTTTTTTAGGAGCATCTTAAAGGAGGTAGCAAGAGAGAGAGGGAGGGAGAGAGGGAGAGGGGAAGGAAGGGATAGAGGGAGAGGGGGGAGAGAGAGGGAGATGGAGAGAGAGAGGGAGGGAGAGAGAAGGAGAGAGGGAGGGAGGGAGGGAGGAAGAGAGGAAGAGGGAGGGAGAGAGAAAGGGAGGAAGGGAGAGAGGGAAAGAGGGAGAGAGGGAGAGAGAGAGGGAGAGAGGGAGAGAGAGAGGGGGGATAGAAAGAGAGAGAGAGAAGGAGAGAGGGAAAGGGAGGGAGAGAGGGAGCAAAGGTGAGAGGGAAAGAGGGAAAGAGAGGGAGAGAGACGGAGAGAGGGAGAGAGGGAGAGAAGGAGGGAGAGAGGGAGAGAAGGAGGGAGAGAGGGAGAGAGGAGAGAGGGAGGGAGAGAGGGAGCGAAGGTGAGAGGGAAAGAGGGAAAGAGAGAGAGAGAGAGGGAGAGAGAGGGAGCGAGAGGGAGCGAGAGGGAGAGAGGGAGAGAGACGGAGAGACGGAGAGAGGGAGAGAGGAAGGGAGAGAGGGAGGGAGAGAGGGAGAGAGGGAGAGAAGGAGAGAGGGAAAGAGGGAGCGAGAGGGAGAGAGGGAGAGAGGTGGAGAAGTTCAGGGAGGGGGAATTCCAGAGCTCGGGGGCCCCAGGCAGCTGAATGCGCGGCCGCTAATGGCGGAGCGATTCAAATCGGGATGGGGACGCTCGAGAGGCCGGAATTGGAGGAGCGCAGAGATCTGGGAGGGTCGTGGGGGTGTGACGGTGGTGGGGGTGTGGGGTGATGGCCTGAGGGGATTCCAGAGATAGGGAGCGAGGGGAGGAGGAACAGTGAGGCCGCAGAGGGATTGGGAAACGAGGGTGAGGGTTGTAAATTTGGCGCACTTGCCGGACCGGGAGCCAGTGTAGGTCGGCGAGGACGAGGGTGGGGCGGGTGTTGAGAGAAGGGGGTGAGTTTGGACTTCCGGGGGGGTGGGGAGGGGGGTGAGGTGGGGTGGGGTAGCGGAGTTTCGGATGAGCCGATGATTCTGGAGGGCGGAGTGCGGGAGAGCAGCCGGGGGGTCCGGGTTGGAGCAGTCAGGCCTGGGGGGCAAACACGACGTGGATGAGGGCTTCCACAGCGGATGAGCCTGACTGAGTTCCTTGGCAGGGACCAGGGGAGGGAGGGAGGGGAAGAGGGAGAGGGGTTGGGGGGGTGGGGCTGCGCTGGGGGCCGATCTGGGACCCGAGGTGGGGAGCGGCGAAGGGAGGGAGTCTCGCCCAAAGGATCCCCCTCTGAGTGATTCCCTCACAAGATCCCCCAAGCGATCCCTGCAGGGAGGCTCACATCCCCTTCCAGTGACCTTCTTCCCACCTCCCCCTCCAACCCCTGCCCCACCGCTGCCGGCAAGGGTTTCTCCTGTGAGTGGGGGCACCCAGCCCTCGGGGAAGACTCAGATTAAGCTGGTGTGATGCCTCCCACAGCCGATAAGCAATGGTTGGGGAAGATTCCTGAGCAGCAGGGCCAGACACCCTCACCCCACCCTAACCATCTCCTCTTGAGATGAAGATTGAGGGGGGAGAAACGCACAGAACAACATCTCAGCAGTAAAGGGTTAGTCTCCCCGTCAGGGACCCCTTTTAAAGAGGGAGTCTCTCTCTGTCAGGGTCCCCTTTTAAAGAGGCAGTCTCTCTCTGTCAGGGACCCCTTTTAAAGAGGGAGTCTCTCCATCAGGGACCCCCTTTTAAAGAGGGAGTCTCTGCGTCAGGGACCCCTTTTAAAGAGGCATTCTCTCTCTGTCAGGGACCCCTTTTAAAGAGGGAGTCTCTCTCTGTCAGGGACCCCCTTTTAAAGAGGGAGTCTCTCTGTCAGGGACCCCTTTTAAAGAGGGAGTCTCTCTCTGTCAGGGACCCCTTTTAAAGAGGGAGTCTCTCTGTCAGGAACCCCCTTTTAAAGAGGGAGTCTCTCTCTGTCAGGGACCCCCTTTTAAAGAGGGAGTCTCTCTCCATCAGGGACCCCCTTTTAAAGAGGGAGTCTCTCTGTCAGGAACCCCCTTTTAAAGAGGGAGTCTCTCTCTGTCAGGGACCCCCTTTTAAAGAGGGAGTCTCTCTCTGTCAGGGACCCCCTTTTAAAGAGGGAGTCTCTCTCTGTCAGGGACCCCTTTTAAAGAGGGAGTCTCTCCGTCAGGGACCCCCTTTTAAAGAGGGAGTCTCTCTCTGTCAGGGACCCCTTTTAAAGAGGGAGTCTCTCTCTGTCAGGGACCCCTTTTAAAGAGGGAGTCTCACTCTGTCAGGGACACCCTTTTAAAGAGGGAGTCTCTCTCTGTCAGGGACCCCTTTTAAAGAGGGAGTCTCACTCTGTCAGGGACACCCTTTTAAAGAGCGAGTCTATCTCCGTCAGGGACCCCTTTTAAAGAGGAAGTTTCTCCATCAGGGACCCTCTTTTAAGGAAAGAGCCTCTCTGTAGGGGATCCCCTGTTAAGTGAAGATGTCACAATCAGAGACCCCTTTGAAAAGGACTTATGTGGGACTATGACCCAGTTTCTGAGCAACGTGGTCCAGTCTCTGTCTCTCTCTCTCTCTGTCTTTCTCTGTCTCTCTCTCTCCCTGTCTCTCTCTCTCTGTCTCTCTCTCTCTGTCTGTTTCTCTCTCTCTCTCTCTCTCTTCCCCTCTCTCTGTCTCTCTCTCTCTGCCTCTGTTTGTCCCTCTTTCTGTTGTTGGAGCTGCTGGGGTGGTGGTGACGCAGAGAGCTGAAAGGGAGAAAATCTCAGAGCAACGTGATGGGACTGTTAAACAGTCCGAGTTCCAGAATATTCCCAGCAACGATCGGCTAAGCATAACGAGGACACAGTGACCCGCAAAACAATGAATCTCTGGGAGAGAGAGAGAGAAAGAAAGAGAGAGAGACAGAGAGAGAGCAGGAATGTGTGTGTGAAAGAGAGAGAGAGAACAAGAGAGAGAGAGAGCAGGAATGTATGTGTGTGTGAGAGAGAGAGAGAGAGAGCAGGAACGTGTGTGTGAGACAGAGAGAGAGAACGAGAGACAGAAAGACAGAGAGGGAGAGAGAGGGCAAAAATGTGAGAGAGAGAGAGCAGGAATGTGTGCGTGAGAGAGAGAGAGAGCAGGAATATGTGTGTGTGAGAGAGAGCAGGAATGTGTGTGAGAGAGAGAGAGAGCAGGAATGTGTGTGTGTGAGAGAGCAGGAATGTGTGTGTGAGAGAGCAGGAATGTGCTCACATGAGAGAGAGAGAGAGCAGATATGTGTGTGTGAGAGAGAGAGAGCAGGTATGTGTGTGTGTGAGAGAGAGAGAGCAGGAATGCGTCTGTGAGAGAGCAGGAATGTGTGTGTGAGACAGAGAGCAGGAATGTGTGTGTGTGTGAGAGAGAGAGAGCAGGAATGTATGAGAGGGAGACCAGGAATGTGTGTGTGAGAGAGAGAGAGAGAGCAGGAATGTGCGTGTGAGAGAGAGAGAGCAGGAATGTGTGTGAGAGAGGGCAGGAATGTGTGGGTGAGAGAGAGAGCAGGAATGTGCGTGTGAGGGAGAGAGAGAGCAGGAATGTATGTGTGAGAGAGAGCAGGAACGTGTGTGTGAGAGAGAGCAGGAATGTGTGTGTGAGAGAGAGAGCAGGAATGTGTGCGTGAGAGAGAGAGAGCAGGAATGTGTGTGTGAGAGAGAGAGCAGGAATGTGTGTGTGAGAGAGAGAGCAGGAATTTGTGTGTAAGAGAGAGCAGGAATGTGTGTGTGAGAGAGAGCGGGAAGGTGTGTGAGAGAGAGAGCAGGAATGTGTTTGTGAGAGAGAGCAGGAATGTGTGTGTGTGAGAGAGAGCAGGAACGTATGTGTGAGAGAGAGCAGGAATGTGTGTGTGAGAGAGAGAGAGCAGGAATGTGTGTGTGTAAGAGAGAGAGCAGGAATGTGTGTGTGTGAGAGTGCAGGAATGTGTGTGTGTAAGAGAGAGAGCAGGAATGTGTGTGTGTGTGAGAGAGAGAGCAGGAATGTGTGCGTGTGAGAGAGAGCAGGAATGTGTGTGAGAGAGAGAGCAGGAATGTGTGTGGGACAGAGAGAGCAGGAATGTGTGTGAGAGAGAGAGAGCAGGAATGTATGTGTATGAGAGAGAGCAGGAATGTGTGTGTGAGAGAGAGAGAGAGAGCAGGAATGTGTGTGTGTAAGAGAGAGAGCAGGAATGTGCATGTGTGAGAGAGAGAGCAGGAACGTGTTTGTGTGAGAGAGAGAACGGGTATGTGTGTGTGAGAGAGAGCAGGAATGTGTGTGTGTGAGAGAGCAGGAATGTGTGTGTGAGAGAGAGAGAGCAGGAATGTGTGTGCGAGAGAGTGAA
The DNA here is from genome assembly GCF_017639515.1 of Carcharodon carcharias. NCBI lineage: Eukaryota > Metazoa > Chordata > Chondrichthyes > Lamniformes > Lamnidae > Carcharodon > Carcharodon carcharias. Next base: position 9,225,798 of record NW_024470624.1, read on the forward strand.
CAGGAATGTGTGTGAGAGAGAGGGAAGGAATGTGTGTGAGAGAGAGAGAGAGCAGGAATGTGTGTGTGAGAGAGAGAGAGCAGGAATGTGTGTGTGAGGGAGAGAGAGCAAGAATGTGTGAGTGTGAGAGAGAGCAGGAATGTGTGTGTGAGAGAGAGAGAGCAGGAATGTGTGTGCGAGAGAGAGCAGGTATGTGTATGTGAGGGAGAGAGAGCAGGAATGTGTGTGTGTGAGAGAGAGAGCAGGAATGTGTGTGTGTGAGAGAGAGCAGGAATGTGTGTGTGTGAGAGAGAGCAGGAATGTGTGTGTGTGAGAGAGAGCAGGAATGTGTGTTTGTGAGAGAGAGAGAGAGCAGGAATATGTGTGTGTGAGATAGAGAGAGCAGGAATGTGTGTGTGAGAGAGAGCAGGAATGTGCATGTGAGAGAGAGAGAGAGAGCAGTAATGTGTGTGTGAGAGAGAGAGAGAGCAGGAATGTGTGTGAGAGAGAGAGCAGGAATGGGTGTGTGTGAGAGAGAGCAGGAATGTGTGTGTGTGAGAGAGAGCAGGAATGTGTGTGAGAGAGAGAGCAGGAATGTGTGTATGAGAGAGAGCAGGAATGTGCATGTGAGAGAGAGCAGGAATGTGTGTGTGTGAGAGAGAGAGAGAGAGAGCAGGAATGTGTGTGTGTGTGAGAGAGAGAGAGCAGGTATGTGTGTGTGTGAGAGACAGAGAGCAGGAACGTGTGTGTGAGAGAGAGAGCAGGAATGTATGTGTTAGAGAGAGAGAGCAGGAATGTGTGTGTGAGAGAGAGAGAGCAGGAATGTGCATGTGAGAGAGAGAGAGCAGGAATGTGTGTGTGAGAGAGAGCAGGAATTTGTGTGTGAGAGAGAGAGAGCAGGAATGTGCATGTGAGAGAGAGAGAGCAGGAATGTGTGTGCGAGAGAGAGAGCAGGAATGTGTGTGTTAGAGAGAGAGCAGGAATGTGTGTGTGTGAGAGGGAGAGCAGGAGTGTGTGTGTTAGAGAGAGAGAGCAGGAATGTGTGTGAGAGAGAGAGAGCAGGGATATGTGTGTGTGAGAGAGCAGGAATGTGTGTGTGAGAGAGAGAGCAGGAGTGTGTTTGTATGTGTGAGAGAGAGAGAGAGAGAGCAGGAATGTGTGTGAGAGAGAGGGAGAGGGAGAGGGAGACCAGGAAGAGGTGACATGTGACCGAGTAACGAAAACAAACTTCCCCTTCTGCTGCAGCCAAGTGCAGTCAGCACAGTCCTTTCACACCCATTGAGGGTCAAGTGACCTTCGGAGTTTCGGGGGGTCGGGGGATGGGGTTAGCGGGGGGGAGGGGTGGGGACGGGGCAGAAGAGGCGAGAGTGGGGGGGGCGGGGCAGTGGGAGTGGGTGAGACCAGCAGAGAGAGAGAGAGGGAGATGATTGCAGTTAGACTGGAGAAGCTGAGACTGTTCCCCTGGGCGGATAAGAGGGAGGGGAGGGGGGGGTTGAGAGAGGTGTTCAAAATCACGACGGATCTAGATTTATTTTCAGTCGGACAAAAGCGGCTGTGGAATAAACAGGCCCAGCGTTTCCAAGGGCAGACGGGTAGGGAACCAGGGGTGGGGGTGGGGGTGGGCAGAGGTGGGCAAGGAAAGCCAAGGGGGTCACGAGGAACGAGAGTCGGCTATTTGAACGCAGCGAGCTGCGGAGGGAGGGAACGAGCAGTCCGAGGGCGCAGATTGGTACTGGTCTTGATGAGGAAGATGGAGGGAAGGGTGCTCCAAGGAAGGAAAGTTGCAGGGAGAGAGAGAGAGAGAGACAGAGAGAAGAGAATGGATGGCTACTCGAAAGGAGCAGCACTGGCTTGATGAGGTCGAAAATAGCCTCCTTCCTTTCTAGAATTTTCTATGAAGCGACGAGGGGTTGGAAGTGTTGGGTTTCTTCGAAACCCTCCCTGCAGGAGAAAGCAGTAAAAACTGGGAAATGAGAGTACTGGTCCGAACTGGTCTTGTATACCTTAAAATGGGACACCAGTTAAAAACTGGGAAATGAGAGCACTGGTCCGAACTGGTCTTGTGTACCTTAAAATGGGACAAACCAGTTAAAAACTGGGAATAAGAGCACTGCTCCGAAATGGTCTTGTGTACCTTAAAATGGGACACCAGTTAAAAACTGGGGAATGAGAGCACTGGTCTGAACTGGCCTTGCGTACCTTAAAATGGGACACCAGTTAAAAACTGGGAAATGAGAGTACAGGTCCGAACTGGTCTTGTGTACCTTAAAATGAGACACCAGTTAAAAACAAGGAATAAGAGCACTGCTCCAATATACTTTCTTTAAGCAGAACAGGGAATCGTCAAATCAGGCGATGATGGTTGAAGTTTAACTAGAAAAGATAAATTGCTGCTTAAAGCAAGGAAAGAACATCAACCAGAAGCAGGGGGAAGGATAGGGGTTTTGTACAAAGCAGCGCAGGAAGTGTTAATGCATGAGAGAGAGGAGTGTGGGGTGTATCAGAGAGTGTTACAGTGAGGAGTGTGGGGTGTATCAGAGAGTGTTACAGTGAGGAGTGTGGGGTGCATCAGAGAGTGTTACAGTGACGAGTGTGGGGTGTATCAGAGAGTGATACAGTGAGGGGTGTGGGATATATTAGAGAGTATTACAGTGAGGGGTGTGGGGTATATCAGAGAGTGTTACAGTGAGGGGTGTGGGGTATATTAGAGAGTGTTAGAGTGAGGAGTGTGGGATAAATCAGAGAGTGTTACAGTGAGGGCTATGGGGTATATCAGAGAGTGTTACAATGAGGGGTGAGGAGTATATCAGAGAGTGTAACAATGAGGGGTGTGGGGGAAATCAGAGAGTGTTACAGTGAGGGGTGTGGGGTACGTCAGAGAGTGTTACAGTGAGGGGTGTGGGGTATATCAGAGAGTGTTACAGTGAGGAGTGTGGGGTATAGCACAGAGTGTTACAATGAGGTGTGTGGGGTATATCAGAGAGTGTTACAGTGAGAGGTGTGGGGGAAATCAGAGAGAGTTACAGTGAGGGGTGTGGGGTAAATCAGAGAGTGTTACAAGGAGGGCTGTGGGGGAAATCAGAGAGTGTTACAGTGAGGGGTGTGGGGTATATCAGAGAGTGTTACAGTGAGGGGTGTGGGGTATATCAGAGAGTGTTACAGTGAGGAGTGTGAGGTATATCACAGAGTGTTACAGTGAGGGGTGAGGGCAATATCAGAGAGAGTGTTACAGAGAGAAGTGTGGGGTAAATAAGAGAGTGTTACAATGAGGGATGTGGGGGAAATCAGAGAGTGTTACAGTGAGGAGTGTGGGGTATATCAAAGAGTGTTACAGTGAGGGGTGAGGGTATATCAGAGAGTGTTACAATGAGGGGTGTGGGGGAAATCAGAGAGTGTTACAGTGAGGTGTGTGGTGTATATCAGAGAATGTTACAATGAGGGGTGTGGGGGAAATCAGAGAGTGTTACAGTGAGGGGTGTGGGGGAAATCAGAGAGTGTTACATTGAGGGGTGTGGGGTATATCAGAGAGTGTTACAGTGAGGGGTGTGGGGTATATCAGAGAGTGTTACAGTGAGGGGTGTGGGGTATATCAGAGAATGTTACAGTGAGGAGTGTGGGGTATATCAGAGAGTGTTACACTGAGGGGTGTGGGGTATATCATAGAGTGTTACAGTGAGGGGTGTGGGGTATATCAGATAGTATTACAGTGAGGGGTGTGGGGTATATCAGAGAGTGTTACAGTGACGGGGGTGGGGTAAGTCAGAGAGTGTTACAGTGAGGGGTGAGGGGTAAATCAGATAGTGTTACAGTGAGGGGTGTGTGGTATATCAGAGAGTGTTACAGTGAGGAGTGTGGGGTATATCACAGAGTGTTTCAGTGAGGGGTGTGGGGAATATCAGAGAGAGTGTTACAGTGAGGAGTGTGGGGTAAATCAGAAAGTGTTACAATGAGGGATGTGGGGGAAATCAGAGAGTGTTACAGTGAGGGGTGTGGGGTATATCAAAGAGTGTTACAGTGAGGGGTGTGGGGTATATCAGAGAGTGTTACAGTGAGGGGTGTGGGGTATATGAGAGAGTGTTACAGTGAGGGGTATGGGGTATAGCAGAGAGTGTTACAATGAGGGGTGTGGGGGAAATCAGTGAGTGTTACAGTGAGGTGTGTGGTGTATATCAGAGAGCGTTACAATGAGGGGAGTGGGGGAAATCAGAGAGTGTTACAGTGAGGGTTATGGGGTATATCAGAGAGTGTTACAGTGAGGGGTGTGGGGTATATCAGAGAGTATTACAGTGAGGGGTGTGGGGTATATCATAGAGTGTTACAGTGAGGGGTGTGGGGTATATCAGATAGTATTACAGTGAGGGGTGTGGGGTATATCAGAGAGTGTTACAGTGACGGGGGTGGGGTAAGTCAGAGAGTGTTACAGTGAGGGGTGAGGGGTAAATCAGATAGTGTTACAGTGAGGGGTGTGTGGTATATCAGAGAGTGTTACAGTGAGGAGTGTGGGGTATATCACAGTGTGTTTCAGTGAGGGGTGTGGGGAATATCAGAGAGAGTGTTACAATGACGGGTGTGGGGGAAATCAGAGAGTGTTACAGTGAGGTGTGTGGTGTATATCAGAGAGTGTTACAATGAGGGGAGTGGGGAAAATCAGAGAGTGTTACAGTGAGGGTTATGGGGTATATCAGAGAGTGTTACAGTGAGGGGTGTGGGGTATGTCAGAGAGTGTTACAGTGAGGGGTGTGGGGTATATCAGAGAGTGTTGCAGTGAGGGGTGTGGGGTATATCAGAGAGTGTTACAGTGAGGGGTGTGGGGGAAATCAGAGAGTGTTAAAGTTAGAGGTGTGGTGTATATCAGAGAGTGTTACAGTGAGGGGTGTGGGGTATATCAGAGAGTGTTACAGTGAGGAGTGTGGGGTATATCAGAGAGTGTTACAGTGAGGAGTGTGGGGTATATCAGAGAGTGTTACAGTGAGGGGTGTGGGGAATATAAGAGAGAGTGTTACAGTTAGGGGTGTGGGGTAAATCAGAGAGTGTTACAATGAGGGATGTGGGCGAAATCAGAGAATGTTACAGTGACGGGTGTGGGGTGTATCAGAGAGTGTTACAGTGAGGGGTGTGGGGTATATCAGTGAGTGTTACCATGAGGGGTATGGGAAATATCAGAGACCGTTAGCGTGAGCAGTGTGGGATATATCAGCGAATGTTACAGTGAGGGATGTGGTGTATATAAGAGAGTGTTAGGCTGAGGGGTGTGGGGTATATCATAGAGTGTTACACTGAGGGTTGCGATGTATATCAGAGAATGTTACAGAGAGGAGTGTGGGGTATATCAGAGAGTCTTCGAGTGAGGGGTGTGGGGTAGATCAGGGAGTGTTACACTGAGGGGTGTGGTGTATATAAGTGTGTGTTACACTGAGGGGAGTGGGGTAGATCAGAGTGTGTTACAGTGAAGTGTGTGGTGTATATCAGAGAGTGTTACAGTGGGGGGTGTGGGGTAAATCAGAGAGTGTTCAAATGAGGGGTCAGGTGTATATCAGAGAATGTTACAATGAGGGTGTGGGGCATATCAGAGAGAGTTACAGTGAGGGGTGTGGCGTAAATCAGAGAATGTTACAGTGAGGGGTGTGGGGTATATCAGAGAGTATTACAGTGAGGAGTGTGGGGTATATCAGAGAGTGTTACATTAAGGAGTGTGGGGTATATCAGAGAGTGTCACAGTGAGGGGTGAGGGGTAAATCAGAGAGTGTTACAGTGAGGGGTGTGGGGTAAATCAGAGAGTGTTACAGTGAGGGGTGTGTGGTATATCAGAGAGTGTTACAGTGAGGAGTGTGGGGTATATCACAGAGTGTTACAGTGAGCGGAGTGGGGAATATCAGAGAGAGTGTTACAGTGAGGGTTGTGGGGTAAATCAGAGAGTGTTACAATGAGGGATGTGGCGGAAATCAGAGAGTGTTACAGTGAGGGGTGTGGGGTATATCAAAGAGTGTTACAGTGAGGGGTGTTGGGTATATCAGAGAGTGTTACAGTGAGCGGTGTGGGATATATCAGAGAGTGTTACAGTGAGGGGTATGGGGTATATCAGAGAGTGTTACAATGAGGGGTGTGGGGGAAATCAGAGAGTGTTACAGTGAGGTGTGTGGTGTATATCAGAGAGTGTTACAATGAGGGGTGTGGGGGAAGTCAGAGAGTGTTACAGTGAGGGGTGTGGGGTATATCAGAGAGTGTTACAGTGAGGAGTGTGGTGTATATCAGAGAGTGTTACAGTGAGGGGTGTGGGGTATATCAGAGAGTGTCACAGTGAGGGGTGTGGGGGAAATCAGAGAGTGTTACAGTGAGGGGTGTGGGGTATATCAGAGAGTGTTACAGTGAGAGGTGTGGCGGAAATCCGAGAGTGTTACAGTGAGGGGTGTGGGGTATATCAGAGAGTGTTACAGTGAGGAGTGTGGGGTATATCAGAGAGTGTTACATTAAGGAGTGTGGCGTATATCAGAGAGTGTCACAGTGAGGGGTGAGGGGTAAATCAGAGAGTGTTACAGTGAGGGGTGTGGGGTATATCAGAGAGTGTTACGGTGAGGGGTGTGGGGAATATCAGAGAGAGTTTTGCAGTGAGGGGTGTGGGGTAAATCAGAGAGTGTTACAATGAGGGATGTGGGGGAAATCAGAGAGTGTTACAGTGAGGGGTGTGGGGTATATCATAGAGTGTTACACTGAGAGTTGCGATGTTTATCAGAGAATGTTACAGAGAGGGGTGTGGGGTATATCAGAGAGTCTTCGAGTGAGGGGTGTGGGGTAGATCAGAGAGTTTTACACTGAGGGGTGTGGTGTATATATTTGTGTGTTACACTGAGGGGAGTGGGGTAGATCAGAGTGTGTTACAGTGAAGGGTGTGGTGTATATCAGAGAGTGTTACAGTGGGGGGTGTGGGATAAATCAGAGAGTGTTCAAATGAGGGGTCAGTGTATATCAGAGAATGTTACAATGAGGGTGTGGGGCATATCAGAGAGAGTTACAGTGAGGGGTGTGGGGTAAATCAGAGAGTGTTACAGTGAGGGGTGAGGGGTAAATCAGAGAGTGTTACAGTGAGGGATGTGTGGTATATCAGAGAGTGTTACAGTGAGGAGTGTGGGGTATATCACAGAGTGTTACAGTGAGTGGAGTGGGGAATATCAGAGAGAGTGTTACAGTGAGGGGTGTGGGGTATATCAAAGAGTGTTACAGTGAGGGGTGTGGGGTATATCAGAGAGTGTTACAGTGAGGGGTTTGGGGTATATCAGAGAGTGTTACAGTGAGGAGTATGGGGTATATCAGAGAGTGTTACAATGAGGGGTGTGTGGGAAATCAGAGAGGGTTACAGTGAGGTGTGTGGTGTATATCAGAGAGTGTTACAATGAGGTGTGTGGGGGAAATCAGAGAGTGTTACAGTGAGGGGTGTGGGGTATATCAGAGAGTGTAACAGTGAGCGGTGTGGGGTAGATCAGAGAGTGTTACAGTGAGGAGTGTGGTGTATATCAGAGAGTCTTACAGTGAGGGGTGTGGGGTATATCAGAGAGTGTCACAGTGAGGGGTGTGGGGAAATCAGAGAGTGTTACATTGAGGGTTGTGGGGTAAATCAGAGAGTGTTACAGTGAGGGGTGTGGGGGAAATCAGAGAGTGTTACAGTGAGGGGTGTGGGGTATATCAGAGAGTGTTACAGTGCGGGGTGAGGGGTAAATCAGAGATTGTTACAATGAGGGGTGTGGGGGAAATAAGAGAGTGTTACAGTGAGGTGTGTGGTGTATATCAGAGACTGTTACAATGAGGGGTGTGGGGGAAATCAGAGAGTGTTACAGAGAGGAGTGTGGGGTATATCAGAGAGACTTCGAGTGAGGGGTGTGGGGTAGATCAGGGAGTGTTACACTGAGGGGTGTGGTGTATATAAGTGTGTGTTACACTGAGGGGAGTGGGGTAGATCAGAGTGTGTTACAGTGAAGTGTGTGGTGTATATCAGAGAGTGTTACAGTGGGGGGTGTGGGGTAAATCAGAGAGTGTTCAAATGAGGGGTCAGGTGTATATCAGAGAATGTTACAATGAGGGTGTGGGGCATATCAGAGAGAGTTACAGTGAGGGGTGTGGCGTAAATCAGAGAATGTTACAGTGAGGGGTGTGGGGTATATCAGAGAGTATTACAGTGAGGAGTGTGGGGTATATCAGAGAGTGTTACATTAAGGAGTGTGGGGTATATCAGAGAGTGTCACAGTGAGGGGTGAGGGGTAAATCAGAGAGTGTTACAGTGAGGGGTGTGGGGTAAATCAGAGAGTGTTACAGTGAGGGGTGTGTGGTATATCAGAGAGTGTTACAGTGAGGAGTGTGGGGTATATCACAGAGTGTTACAGTGAGCGGAGTGGGGAATATCAGAGAGAGTGTTACAGTGAGGGTTGTGGGGTAAATCAGAGAGTGTTACAATGAGGGATGTGGCGGAAATCAGAGAGTGTTACAGTGAGGGGTGTGGGGTATATCAAAGAGTGTTACAGTGAGGGGTGTTGGGTATATCAGAGAGTGTTACAGTGAGCGGTGTGGGATATATCAGAGAGTGTTACAGTGAGGGGTATGGGGTATATCAGAGAGTGTTACAATGAGGGGTGTGGGGGAAATCAGAGAGTGTTACAGTGAGGTGTGTGGTGTATATCAGAGAGTGTTACAATGAGGGGTGTGGGGGAAGTCAGAGAGTGTTACAGTGAGGGGTGTGGGGTATATCAGAGAGTGTTACAGTGAGGAGTGTGGTGTATATCAGAGAGTGTTACAGTGAGGGGTGTGGGGTATATCAGAGAGTGTCACAGTGAGGGGTGTGGGGGAAATCAGAGAGTGTTACAGTGAGGGGTGTGGGGTATATCAGAGAGTGTTACAGTGAGAGGTGTGGCGGAAATCCGAGAGTGTTACAGTGAGGGGTGTGGGGTATATCAGAGAGTGTTACAGTGAGGAGTGTGGGGTATATCAGAGAGTGTTACATTAAGGAGTGTGGCGTATATCAGAGAGTGTCACAGTGAGGGGTGAGGGGTAAATCAGAGAGTGTTACAGTGAGGGGTGTGGGGTATATCAGAGAGTGTTACGGTGAGGGGTGTGGGGAATATCAGAGAGAGTTTTGCAGTGAGGGGTGTGGGGTAAATCAGAGAGTGTTACAATGAGGGATGTGGGGGAAATCAGAGAGTGTTACAGTGAGGGGTGTGGGGTATATCATAGAGTGTTACACTGAGAGTTGCGATGTTTATCAGAGAATGTTACAGAGAGGGGTGTGGGGTATATCAGAGAGTCTTCGAGTGAGGGGTGTGGGGTAGATCAGAGAGTTTTACACTGAGGGGTGTGGTGTATATATTTGTGTGTTACACTGAGGGGAGTGGGGTAGATCAGAGTGTGTTACAGTGAAGGGTGTGGTGTATATCAGAGAGTGTTACAGTGGGGGGTGTGGGATAAATCAGAGAGTGTTCAAATGAGGGGTCAGTGTATATCAGAGAATGTTACAATGAGGGTGTGGGGCATATCAGAGAGAGTTACAGTGAGGGGTGTGGGGTAAATCAGAGAGTGTTACAGTGAGGGGTGAGGGGTAAATCAGAGAGTGTTACAGTGAGGGATGTGTGGTATATCAGAGAGTGTTACAGTGAGGAGTGTGGGGTATATCACAGAGTGTTACAGTGAGTGGAGTGGGGAATATCAGAGAGAGTGTTACAGTGAGGGGTGTGGGGTATATCAAAGAGTGTTACAGTGAGGGGTGTGGGGTATATCAGAGAGTGTTACAGTGAGGGGTTTGGGGTATATCAGAGAGTGTTACAGTGAGGAGTATGGGGTATATCAGAGAGTGTTACAATGAGGGGTGTGTGGGAAATCAGAGAGGGTTACAGTGAGGTGTGTGGTGTATATCAGAGAGTGTTACAATGAGGTGTGTGGGGGAAATCAGAGAGTGTTACAGTGAGGGGTGTGGGGTATATCAGAGAGTGTAACAGTGAGCGGTGTGGGGTAGATCAGAGAGTGTTACAGTGAGGAGTGTGGTGTATATCAGAGAGTCTTACAGTGAGGGGTGTGGGGTATATCAGAGAGTGTCACAGTGAGGGGTGTGGGGAAATCAGAGAGTGTTACATTGAGGGTTGTGGGGTAAATCAGAGAGTGTTACAGTGAGGGGTGTGGGGGAAATCAGAGAGTGTTACAGTGAGGGGTGTGGGGTATATCAGAGAGTGTTACAGTGCGGGGTGAGGGGTAAATCAGAGATTGTTACAATGAGGGGTGTGGGGGAAATAAGAGAGTGTTACAGTGAGGTGTGTGGTGTATATCAGAGACTGTTACAATGAGGGGTGTGGGGGAAATCAGAGAGTGTTACAGTGAGGGGTGTGGGGTATATCAGAGAGTGTTACAGTGAGCGGTGTGGGGTATATCAGAGAGTGTTACAGTGAGGAGTGTGGTATATATCAGAGAGTGTTACAGTGAGGGGTTTGGGGTATGTCAGAGAGTGTCACAGTGACGGGTGTGGGGGAAATCAGAGAGTGTTACAGTGAGGGGTGTGGGGTATATCAGTGAGTGTCACAGTGAGGGGTGAGGGGTAAATCAGAGAGTGTTACAGTGAGGAGTGTGGGGTATATCAGAGAGTGTTTCAGTGATGAGTGTGGGGTAATCAGAGAGTGTTACGGTGAGGGGTGTGCGGAATATCAGAGAGAGTTTTACAGTGAGGGGTGTGGGGTAAATCAGAGAGTGTTACAGTGAGGGGTGTGGGATATATCAGAGAGTGTTACAGTGAGGGGTGTGGGGTATATCAGAGAGTGTTACAGTGAGGAGTGTGGGGTATATCAGAGAGTGTTACAGTGAGGGGTGTGGGGAATATCAGATAGAGTGTTACAGTGAGGTGTGTGGTGTATATCAGAGAGTGTTACAATGAGGGATGTGGGGGAAATCAGAGAGTGTTACAGTGAGGGGTGTGGGGTATATCAGAGAGTCTTCGAGTGAGGGGTGTGGGGTATATCAGAGAGTTTTACACTGAGGGGTGTGGTGTATATAAGTGTGTGTTACAATGAGGGGAGTGGGATAGATCAGAGTGTGTTACAGTGAAGTGTGTGGTGTATATCAGAGAGTGTTACAGTGGGGGGTGTGGGGTAAATCAGAGAGTGTTCAAATGAGGGGTCAGGTGTATATCAGAGAATGTTACAATGCGGGTGTGGGGCATATCAGAGAGAGTTACAGTGAGGGGTGTGGCGTAAATCAGAGAATGTTACAGTGAGGGGTGTGGGGTATATCAGAGAGTGTTACAGTGACGGGTGTGGCGTAAATCAGAGAGTGTTACAGTGAGGGGTGAGGGGTAAATCAGAGAGTGTTACAGTGAAGGGTGTGTGGGGTATATCAGAGAGTGTTACAATGAGGGATGTGGGGGAAATCAGACAGTGTTACAGTGAGGGGTGTGGGGTATATCAAAGAGTGTTACAGTGAGGGGTGTGGGGTATATCAGAGAGTGTTACAGTGAGGGGTGGGGGTATATCAGAGAGTGTTACAGTGAGGGGTATGGGGTATATCAGAGAGTGTTACAATGAGGGGTGTGGGGGAAATCAGAGAGTGTTACAGTGAGGTGTGTGGTGTATATCAGAGAGTGTTACAATGAGGGGTGTGGGGGAAATCAGAGAGTGTTACAGTGAGGGGTGTGGGGTATATCAGAGAGTGTTACAGTGAGGAGTGTGGGGTATATCAGAGAGTGTTACAGTGAGGAGTGTGGGGTATATCAGAGAGTTTTACAGTGAGGGGTGTGGGGTAAATCAGAGAGTGTTACAGTGAGGGGTGTGGGATATATCAGAGAGTGTTACACTGTGGGGTGTGGGGTACATCAGAGAGTGTTACAGTGAGGAGTGTGGGGTATATCAGAGAGTGTTACATTGAGGGGTGTGGGGAATATCAGAGAGAGTGTAACAGGGGTGTGGGGTAAATCAGAGAGTGTTACAATGAGGGATGTGGGGGAAATCAGAGAGTGTTACAGTGAGGGGTGTGCAGTATATCCGAGAGTGTTACAGTGAGGGGTGTGGGGTATATCAGAAAGTGTTACACTGAGGGGTGTGGGGTATATCATCTAGTGTTACAGTGAGGGGTGTGGGTTATATCAGAGAGTGTGACAGTGACGGATGTGTGTTAAATTGGGAGTGTTACAGTATGGAGTGTGAGGTGTATCAGAGAGTGTAACAGTAAGGGGTGAGGGGTATATCAGAGAGTGTTACAGTGACGGGTGTGGGGTAAATCAGAGATTGTTATAGTGAGGGGTGAGGGGTAAATCAGATAGTGTTACAGTGAGGGGTGAAGAGTATTTCACATAGTGTTACAGTGAGGGGTTATGGGTATATCAGATAGTGTTACAGTGACGGGTGTGGGGTAAATCAGAGAGTTTTACAGTGAGGGGTGAGGGGTAAATCAGATAGTGTTACAGTGAGGGGTGTGTGGTATATCAGAGAGTGTTACAGTGAGTAGTGTGGGGTATATCACAGAGTGTTACAGAGAGGGGAGTGCGGAATATCAGAGAGAGTGTTACAGTGAGGGTTGTTGGGTAAATCAGAGAGTGTTACAATGAGGGATGTGGGGGAAATCTGAGAGTGTTACAGTGAGGGGTGTGGGGTATATCATAGAGTGTTACAGTGAGGAGTGTGTGGTATATCAGAGAGTGTTACAGTGAGGAGTGTGGGGTATATCAGAGAGTGTTACATTGAGGGGTGTGGGGAATATCAGAGAGAGTGTAACAGTAAGGGGTGTGAGGAAAATCAGAGAGTGTTACAATGAGGGATGTGGGGGAAATCAGAGAGTGTTACAGTGAGGGGTGTGGTGTATATCAGAAAGTGTTACACTGAGGGGTGTGGGGTATATCATCTAGTGTTACAGTGAGGGGTGTGGGGTATATCAGAGAGTGTTACAGTGACGGATGTGGGTTAAATTGAGAGTGTTACAGTGAGGAGTGTGAGGTGTATCAGAGAGTGTTACAGTAAGGGGTGAGGGGTATATCAGAGAGTGTTACAGTGATGGGTGTGGGGTATATCAGAGAGTGTTACAGTGAGGAGTGTGGGGTATATCAGAGAGTGTTACAGTGAGGGGTGTGGGGAATATAAGAGAGAGCGTTACAGTTAGGGGTGTGGGGTAAATCAGAGAGTGTTACAATGAGGGATGTGGGCGAAATCAGAGACTGTTACAGTGACGGGTGTGGGGTGTATCAGAGAGTGTCACAGTGAGGGGTGAGGGGTAAATCAGAGAGTGTTACAGTGAGGGGTGTGGGGTAAATCAGAGAGTGTTACAGTGAGGGGTGTGTGGTATATCAGAGAGTGTTACAGTGAGGAGTGTGGGGTATATCACAGAGTGTTACAGTGAGCGGAGTGGGGAATATCAGAGAGAGTGTTACAGTGAGGGTTGTGGGGTAAATCAGAGAGTGTTACAATGAGGGGTGTGGGGGAAATCAGAGAGTGTTACAGTGAGGTGTGTGGTGTATATCAGAGAGTGTTACAATGGGGGGTGTGGGGGAAGTCAGAGAGTGTTACAGTGAGGGGTGTGGGGTATATCAGAGAGTGTTACAGTGAGGAGTGTGGTGTATATCAGAGAGTGTTACAGTGAGGGGTGTGGGGTATATCAGAGAGTGTCACAGTGAGGGGTGTGGGGGAAATCAGAGAGTGTTACAGTGAGGGGTGTGGGGTATATCATAGAGTGTTACAGTGAGAGGTGTGGCGGAAATCCGAGAGTGTTACAGTGAGGGGTGTGGGGTATATCAGAGAGTGTTACAGTGAGGAGTGTGGGGTATATCAGAGAGTGTTACATTAAGGAGTGTGGGGTATATCAGAGAGTGTCACAGTGAGGGGTGAGGGGTAAATCAGAGAGTGTTACAGTGAGGGGTGTGGGGTATATCAGAGAGTGTTACGGTGAGGGGTGTGGGGAATATCAGAGAGAGTTTTGCAGTGAGGGGTGTGGGGTAAATCAGAGAGTGTTACAATGAGGGGTGAGGGGTATATCAGAGAGTGTTACAGTGACGGGTGTGGGGTAAATCAGAGATTGTTATAGTGAGGGGTGAGGGGTAAATCAGATAGTGTTACAGTGAGGGGTGAAGAGTATTTCACATAGTGTTACAGTGAGGGGTTATGGGTATATCAGATAGTGTTACAGTGACGGGTGTGGGGTAAATCAGAGAGTTTTACAGTGAGGGGTGAGGGGTAAATCAGATAGTGTTACAGTGAGGGGTGTGTGGTATATCAGAGAGTGTTACAGTGAGTAGTGTGGGGTATATCACAGAGTGTTACAGAGAGGAGTGTGGGGTATATCAGAGAGTGTTACAGTGAGGAGTGTGGGGTATATCAGAGAGTTATACAGTGAGGGTTGTGGGGTAAATCAGAGAGTGTTACAGTGAGGGGTGTTGGATATATCAGAGAGTGTTACAGTGAGGGGTGTGGGGTACATCAGAGAGTGTTACAGTGAGGAGTGTGGGGTATATCAGAGAGTGTTACATTGAGGGGTGTGGGGAATATCAGAGAGAGTGTAACAGTTAGGGGTGTGAGGAAAATCAGAGAGTGTTACAATGAGGGATGTGGGGGAAATCAGAGAGTGTTACAGTGAGGGGTGTGCAGTATATCCGAGAGTGTTACAGTGAGGGGTGTGGTGTATATCAGAAAGTGTTACACTGAGGGGTGTGGGGTATATCATCTAGTGTTACAGTGAGGGGTGTGGGGTATATCAGAGAGTGTTACAGTGACGGATGTGGGTTAAATTGAGAGTGTTACAGTGAGGAGTGTGAGGTGTATCAGAGAGTGTTACAGTAAGGGGTGAGGGGTATATCAGAGAGTGTTACAGTGATGGGTGTGGGGTACATCAGAGATTGTTACAGTGAGGGGTGAGGGGTAAATCAGATAGTGTTACACTGAGGGGTGTGGGGTATATCATCTAGTGTTACAGTGAGGGGTGTGGGGTATATCAAAGAGTGTTACAGTGAGGGTTTGTGAGGTATATCAGAGAGTGTTACAGTGAGGGGTGTGGGGTATATCAGAGAGTTTTACAATGAGGGGTTTGGCGGAAATCAGAGAGTGTTACAGTGAGGTGTGTGGTGTATATCAGAGAGTGTTACAATGACGGGTGTGGGGGAAATCAGAGAGTGTTACAGTGAGGGGTGTGGGGTATATCAGAGAGTGTTACAGTGAGCGGTGTGGGGTATATCAGAGAGTGTTACGGTGAGGAGTGTGGTGTATATCAGAGAGTGTTGCAGTGAGGGGTGTGGGGTATATCAGAGAGTGTCACAGTGAGGGGTGTGGGGGAATTCAGAGATTGTTACAATGAGGGGTGTGGGGGAAATCAGAGAGTGTTACAGTGAGGGGTGTGGGGTATATCAGAGAGTTTTACAGTGATGGATGTGGGGTAAATTGAGAGTGTTACAGTGAGGAGTGTGAGGTGTATCAGAGAGTGTTACAGTGACGGGTGTGGGGTAAATCAGAGATTGTTACAGTGAGGGGTGAGGGGTAAATCGGATAGTGTTACAGTGAGGGGTGAGGGGTATTTCATTTAGTGTTACAGTGAGGGGTTATGGGTATATCAGATAGTGTTACAGTGACGGGTGTGGGGTAAATCAGAGAGTGTTACAGTGACGGGGGTGGGGTAAGTCAGAGAGTGTTACAGTGAGGGGTGAGGGGTAAATCAGATAGTGTTACAGTGAGGGGTGTGTGGTATATCAGAGAGTGTTACAGTGAGGAGTGTGGGGTATATCACAGAGTGTTTCAGTGAGGGGTGTGGGGAATATCAGAGAGAGTGTTACAGTGAGGAGTGTGGGGTAAATCAGAAAGTGTTACAATGAGGGATGTGGGGGAAATCAGAGAGTGTTACAGTGAGGGGTGTGGGGTATATCAAAGAGTGTTACAGTGAGGGGTGTGGGGTATATCAGAGAGTGTTACAATGAGGGGTGTGGGGGAAATCAGAGAGTGTTACAGTGAGGTGCGTGGTGTATATCAGAGAGTGTTACAATGAGGGGAGTGGGGGAAATCAGACAGTGTTACAGTGAGGGTTATGGGGTATATCAGAGAGTGTTACAGTGAGGAGTGTGTGGTATGTCAGAGAGTCTTACAGTGAGGGGTGTGGGGGAAATCAGAGAGTGTTAGAGTTAGAGGTGTAGGGTATATCAGCGAGTGTTACAGTGAAGGGTGTGGGGTATATCAGAGAGTGTTACAGTGAGGAGTGTGGGGTATATCAGAAAGTGTTACAGTGTGGAGTGTGGGGTATATCAGAGAGTGTTACAGTGACGGGTGTGGGGAATATAAGAGAGAGTGTTACAGTTAGGGGTGTGGGGTAAATCAGAGAGTGTTACAATGAGGGATGTGGGCGAAATCAGAGAGTGTTACAGTGACGGGTGTGGGGTGTATCAGAGAGTGTTACAGTGAGGGGTGTGGTGTATATCAGTGAGTGTTACCATGAGGGGTATGGGAAATATCAGAGACCGTTAGCGTGAGCAGTGTGGGATATATCAGCGAATGTTACAGTGAGGGGTGTGGTGTATATAAGAGAGTGTTAGGCTGAGGGGTGTGGGGTATATCATAGAGTGTTACACTGAGGGTTGCGATGTATACCAGAGAATGTTACAGAGAGGGGTGTGGGGTATATCAGAGAGTCTTCGAGTGAGGGGTGTGGGGTAGATCAGAGAGTGTTACAATGAAAGGTGTGGTGTATATAAGTGTTTGTTACACTGAGGGGAGTGGGGTAGATCAGAGTGTGTTACAGTGCAGTGTGTGGTGTATATCAGAGAGTGTTACAGTGGGGGGTGTGGGGTAAATCAGAGAGTGTTCAAATGAGGGGTCAGGTGTATATCAGAGAATGTTACAATGCGGGTGTGGGACATATCAGAGAGAGTTACAGTGAGGGGTGTGGCGTAAATCAGAGAATGTTACAGTGAGGGGTGTGGGGTATATCAGAGAGTGTTACAGTGACGGGTGTGGCGTAAATCAGAGAGTGTTACAGTGAGGGGTGAGGGGTAAATCAGAGAGTGTTACAGTGAAGGGTGTGTGGGGTATATCAGAGAGTGTTACAATGAGGGATGTGGGGGAAATCAGACAGTGTTACAGTGAGGGGTGTGGGGTATATCAAAGAGTGTTACAGTGAGGGTTGCGGGGTATATCAGAGAGTGTTACAGTGAGGGGTGGGGGTATATCAGAGAGTGTTACAGTGTGGGGTATGGCGTATATCAGAGAGTGTTACAATGAGGGGTGTGGGGGAAATCAGAGAGTGTTACAGTGAGGTGTGTGGTGTATATCAGAGAGTGTTACAATGAGGGGTGTGGGGGAAATCAGAGAGTGTTACAGTGAGGGGTGTGGGGTATATCAGAGAGTGTTACAGTGAGGAGTATGGGGTATATCAGAGAGTGTTACAGTGAGGAGTGTGGGGTATATCAGAGAGTTTTACAGTGAGGGGTGTGGGGTAAATCAGAGAGTGTTACAGTGAGGGGTGTGGGATATATCAGAGAGTGTTACACTGTGGGGTGTGGGGTACATCAGAGAGTGTTACAGTGAGGAGTGTGGGGTATATCAGAGAGTGTTACATTGAGGGGTGTGGGGAATATCAGAGAGAGTGTAACAGGGGTGTGGGGTAAATCAGAGAGTGTTACAATGAGGGATGTGGGGGAAATCAGAGAGTGTTACAGTGAGGGGTGTGCAGTATATCCGAGAGTGTTACAGTGAGGGGTGTGGGGTATATCAGAAAGTGTTACACTGAGGGGTGTGGGGTATATCATCTAGTGTTACAGTGAGAGGTGTGGGTTATATCAGAGAGTGTGACAGTGACGGATGTGTGTTAAATTGAGAGTGTTACAGTATGGAGTGTGAGGTGTATCAGAGAGTGTAACAGTAAGGGGTGAGGGGTATATCAGAGAGTGTTACAGTGACGGGTGTGGGGTAAATCAGAGATTGTTATAGTGAGGGGTGAGGGGTAAATCAGATAGTGTTACAGTGAGGGGTGAAGAGTATTTCACATAGTGTTACAGTGAGGGGTTATGGGTATATCAGATAGTGTTACAGTGACGGGTGTGGGGTAAATCAGAGAGTTTTACAGTGAGGGGTGAGGGGTAAATCAGATAGTGTTACAGTGAGGGGTGTGTGGTATATCAGAGAGTGTTACAGTGAGTAGTGTGGGGTATATCACAGAGTGTTACAGAGAGGGGAGTGCGGAATATCAGAGAGAGTGTTACAGTGAGGGTTGTTGGGTAAATCAGAGAGTGTTACAATGAGGGATGTGGGGGAAATCTGAGAGTGTTACAGTGAGGGGTGTGGGGTATATCATAGAGTGTTACAGTGAGGAGTGTGGGGTATATCAGAGAGTGTTACAGTGAGGAGTGTGGGGTATATCAGAGAGTTATACAGTGAGGGGTGTGGGGTAAATCAGAGAGTGTTACAGTGAGGGGTGTTGGATATATCAGAGAGTGTTACAGTGAGGGGTGTGGGGTACATCAGAGAGTGTTACAGTGAGGAGTGTGGGGTATATCAGAGAGTGTTACATTGAGGGGTGTGGGGAATATCAGAGAGAGTGTAACAGTTATGGGTGTGAGGAAAATCAGAGAGTGTTACAATGAGGGATATGGGGGAAATCAGAGAGTGTTACAGTGAGGGGTGTGCAGTATATCCGAGAGTGTTACAGTGAGGGGTGTGGTGTATATCAGAAAGTGTTACACTGAGGGGTGTGGGGTATATCATCTAGTGTTACAGTGAGGGGTGTGGGGTATATCAGAGAGTGTTACAGTGACGGATGTGGGTTAAATTGAGAGTGTTACAGTGAGGAGTGTGAGGTGTATCAGAGAGTGTTACAGTAAGGGGTGAGGGGTATATCAGAGAGTGTTACAGTGATGGGTGTGGGGTACATCAGAGATTGTTACAGTGAGGGGTGAGGGGTAAATCAGATAGTGTTACACTGAGGGGTGTGGGGTATATCATCTAGTGTTACAGTGAGGGGTGTGCAGTATATCCGAGAGTGTTACAGTGAGGGGTGTGGTGTATATCAGAAAGTGTTACACTGAGGGGTGTGGGGTATATCAGAGAGTGTTACAGTGAGTAGTGTGGGGTATATCACAGAGTGTTACAGAGAGGGGATTGGGGAATATCAGAGAGACTGTTACAGTGAGGGTTGTTGGGTAAATCAGAGAGTGTTACAATGAGGGATGTGGGGGAAATCTTAGAGTGTTACAGTGAGGGGTGTGGGGTATATCAAAGAGTGTTACAGTGAGGGGTGTGAGGTATATCAGAGCGTGTTACAGTGAGGGGTGTGGGGTATATCAGAGAGTTTTACAATGAGGGGTTTGGCGGAAATCAGAGAGTGTTACAGTGAGGTGTGTGGTGTATATCAGAGAGTGTTACAATGACGGGTGTGGGGGAAATCAGAGAGTGTTACAGTGAGGGGTGTGGGGTATATCAGAGAGTGTTACAGTGAGCGGTGTGGGGTATATCAGAGAGTGTTACGGTGAGGAGTGTGGTGTATATCAGAGAGTGTTGCAGTGAGGGGTGTGGGGTATATCAGAGAGTGTCACAGTGAGGGGTGTGGGGGAATTCAGAGATTGTTACAATGAGGGGTGTGGGGGAAATCAGAGAGTGTTACAGTGAGGGGTGTGGGGTATATCAGAGAGTTTTACAGTGACGGATGTGGGGTAAATTGAGAGTGTTACAGTGAGGAGTGTGAGGTGTATCAGAGAGTGTTACAGTGACGGGTGTGGGGTAAATCAGAGATTGTTACAGTGAGGGGTGAGGGGTAAATCAGATAGTGTTACAGTGAGGGGTGAGGGGTATTTCATTTAGTGTTACAGTGAGGGGTTATGGGTATATCAGATAGTGTTACAGTGACGGGTGTGGGGTAAATCAGAGAGTGTTACAGTGACGGGGGTGGGGTAAGTCAGAGAGTGTTACAGTGAGGGGTGAGGGGTAAATCAGATAGTGTTACAGTGAGGGGTGTGTGGTATATCAGAGAGTGTTACAGTGAGGAGTGTGGGGTATATCACAGAGTGTTTCAGTGAGGGGTGTGGGGAATATCAGAGAGAGTGTTACAGTGAGGAGTGTGGGGTAAATCAGAAAGTGTTACAATGAGGGATGTGGGGGAAATCAGAGAGTGTTACAGTGAGGGGTGTGGGGTATATCAAAGAGTGTTACAGTGAGGGGTGTGGGGTATATCAGAGAGTGTTACAATGAGGGGTGTGGGGGAAATCAGAGAGTGTTACCGTGAGGTGTGTGGTGTATATCAGAGAGTGTTACAATGAGGGGAGTGGGGGAAATCAGACAGTGTTACAGTGGGGGTTATGGGGTATATCAGAGAGTGTTACAGTGAGGAGTGTGTGGTATGTCAGAGAGTCTTACAGTGAGGGGTGTGGGGGAAATCAGAGAGTGTTAGAGTTAGAGGTGTAGGGTATATCAGAGAGTGTTACAGTGAGGGGTGTGGGGTATATCAGAGAGTGTTACAGTGAGGAGTGTGGGGTATATCAGAAAGTGTTACAGTGTGGAGTGTGGGGTATATCAGAGAGTGTTACAGTGACGGGTGTGGGGAATATAAGAGAGAGTGTTACAGTTAGGGGTGTGGGGTAAATCAGAGAGTGTTACAATGAGGGATGTGGGCGAAATCAGAGAGTGTTACAGTGACGGGTGTGGGGTGTATCAGAGAGTGTTACAGTGAGGGGTGTGGTGTATATCAGTGAGTGTTACCATGAGGGGTATGGGAAATATCAGAGACCGTTAGCGTGAGCAGTGTGGGATATATCAGCGAATGTTACAGTGAGGGGTGTGGTGTATATAAGAGAGTGTTAGGCTGAGGGGTGTGGGGTATATCATAGAGTGTTACACTGAGGGTTGCGATGTATACCAGAGAATGTTACAGAGAGGGGTGTGGGGTATATCAGAGAGTCTTCGAGTGAGGGGTGTGGGGTAGATAAGAGAGTGTTACAATGAAAGGTGTGGTGTATATAAGTGTTTGTTACACTGAGGGGAGTGGGGTAGATCAGAGTGTGTTACAGTGAAGTGTGTGGTGTATATCAGAGAGTGTTACAGTGGGGGGTGTGGGGTAAATCAGAGAGTGTTCAAATGAGGGGTCAGGTGTATATCAGAGAATGTTACAATGAGGGTGTGGGGCATATTATAGAGAGTTACAGTGAGGGGTGTGGCGTAAATCAGAGAATGTTACAGTGAGGGGTGAGGGGTAAATCAGAGAGTGTTACAGTGAGGGGTGTGTGGTATATCAGAGAGTGTTACAGTGAGGAGTGTGGGGTATATCACAGAGTGTTACAGTGAGCGGAGCGGGGAATATCAGAGAGAGTGTTTTAGTGAGGGTTGTGGGGTAAATCAGAGAGTGTTACAATGAGGGATGTGGCGGAAATCAAAGAGTGTTACAGTGAGGGTTGCGGGGTATATCAAAGAGTGTTACAGTGAGGGGTGTGGGGTATATCAGAGAGTCTTACAGTGAGGGGTGTGGGGTATATCAGAGAGTGTTACAGTGAGGGGTGTGGGGTATATCAGAGAGTGTTACAGTGACGGGTGTGGGGAATATCAGAGAGAGTGTTACAGTTAGGGGTGTGGGGTAAATCAGAGAGTGTTACAATGAGGGATGTGGGGGAAATCAGAGAGTGTTACAGTGAGGGGTGTGGGGAATATCATAGAGTGTTACACTGAGAATTGCGATGTATATCAGAGAATGTTACAGAGAGGGGTGTGGGGTATATCAGAGAGTCTTCGAGTGAGGGATGTGGGGTAGATCAGAGAGTGTTACACTGAGGGGTGTGGTGTATATAAGTGTGTGTTACACTGAGGGGAGTGGGGTAGATCAGAGTGTGTTACAGTGAAGGGTGTGGTGTATATCAGAGAGTGTTACAGTGGGGGGTGTGGGCTAAATCACAGAGTGTTCAAATGAGGTGTCAGGTGTATATCAGAGAATGTTACAATGAGGGTGTGGGGCATATCAGAGATAGTTACAGTGAGGGGTGTGGCGTAAATCAGAGAATGTTACAGTGAGGGGTGTGGGGTATAACAGAGAGTGTTACAGTGACGGGTGTGGTGTAAATCAGAGAGTGTTACAGTGAGGGGTGAGGGGTAAATCAGAGAGTGTTACAGTGAGGGGTGTGTGGTATATCAGAGAGTGTTACAGTGAGCGGAGTGGGGAATATCAGAGAGAGTGTTATAATGAGGGGTGTGGGGGAAATCAGAGAGGGTTACAGTGAGGTGTGTGGTGTATATCAGAGAGTGTTACAGTGAGGTGTGTGGTGTATATCAGAGAGTGTTACAATGTGGGGTGTGGGGGAAATCAGAGAGTGTTACATTGAGGGGTGTGGGGTATATCAGAGAGTGTTACAGTGAGAAGTGTGGTGTATATCAGAGAGTGTTACAGTGAGGAGTGTGGGGTATATCACAGAGTGTTACAGTGAGCGGAGTGGGGAATATCAGAGAGAGTGTTACAATGAGGGTTGTGGGGGAAATCAGAGAGTGTTACAGTGAGGTGTGTGGTGTATATCAGAGAGTGTTACAGTGAGGGTTGTGGGGTACATCAGAGAGTGTTACAGTGACGGGTGTGGGGAATATAAGAGAGAGTGTTACAGTTAGGGGTGTGGGGTAAATCAGAGAGTGTTACAATGAGGGATGTGGGCGAAATCAGAGAGTGTTACAGTGACGGGTGTGGGGTGTATCAGAGAGTGTTACAGTGAGGGGTGTGGTGTATATCAGTGAGTGTTACCATGAGGGGTATGGGAAATATCAGAGACCGTTAGCGTGAGCAGTGTGGGATATATCAGCGAATGTTACAGTGAGGGGTGTGGTGTATATAAGAGAGTGTTAGGCTGAGGGGTGTGGGGTATATCATAGAGTGTTACACTGAGGGTTGCGATGTATACCAGAGAATGTTACAGAGAGGGGTGTGGGGTATATCAGAGAGTCTTCGAGTGAGGGGTGTGGGGTAGATCAGAGAGTGTTACAATGAAAGGTGTGGTGTATATAAGTGTTTGTTACACTGAGGGGAGTGGGGTAGATCAGAGTGTGTTACAGTGCAGTGTGTGGTGTATATCAGAGAGTGTTACAGTGGGGGGTGTGGGGTAAATCAGAGAGTGTTCAAATGAGGGGTCAGGTGTATATCAGAGAATGTTACAATGAGGGTGTGGGGCATATTAGAGAGAGTTACAGTGAGGGGTGTGGCGTAAATCAGAGAATGTTACAGTGAGGGGTGAGGGGTAAATCAGAGAGTGTTACAGTGAGGGGTGTGTGGTATATCAGAGAGTGTTACAGTGAGGAGTGTGGGGTATATCACAGAGTGTTACAGTGAGCGGAGCGGGGAATATCAGAGAGAGTGTTACAGTGAGGGTTGTGGGGTAAATCAGAGAGTGTTACAATGAGGGATGTGGCGGAAATCAGAGAGTGTTACAGTGAGGGTTGCGGGGTATATCAAAGAGTGTTACAGTGAGGGGTGTTGGGTATATCAGAGAGTGTTACAGTGAGGGGTGTGGGGTATATCAGAGAGTGTTACAGTGAGGGGTATGTGGTATATCAGAGAGTGTTACGGTGAGGGGTGTGGGGAATATCAGAGAGAGTTTTACAGTGAGGGGTGTGGGGTATATCAGAGAGTGTTACTGTGAGGCTTGTGGGGTACATCAGAGAGTGTTACAGTGAGGGGTGTGGGGAATATAAGAGAGAGTGTTACAGTTAGGGGTGTGGGGTAAATCAGAGAGTGTTACAATGAGGGATGTGGGCGAAATCAGAGAGTGTTACAGTGACGGGTGTGGGGTGTATCAGAGAGTGTTACAGTGAGGGGTGTGGTGTATATCAGTGAGTGTTACCATGAGGGGTATGGGAAATATCAGAGACCGTTAGCGTGAGCAGTGTGGGATATATCAGCGAATGTTACAGTGAGGGGTGTGGTGTATATAAGAGAGTGTTAGGCTGAGGGGTGTGGGGTATATCATAGAGTGTTACACTGAGGGTTGCGATGTATACCAGAGAATGTTACAGAGAGGGGTGTGGGGTATATCAGAGAGTCTTCGAGTGAGGGGTGTGGGGTAGATCAGAGAGTGTTACAATGAAAGGTGTGGTGTATATAAGTGTTTGTTACACTGAGGGGAGTGGGGTAGATCAGAGTGTGTTACAGTGAAGTGTGTGGTGTATATCAGAGAGTGTTACAGTGGGGGGTGTGGGGTAAATCAGAGAGTGTTCAAATGAGGGGTCAGGTGTATATCAGAGAATGTTACAATGAGGGTGTGGGGCATATTAGAGAGAATTACAGTGAGGGGTGTGGCGTAAATCAGAGAATGTTACAGTGAGGGGTGAGGGGTAAATCAGAGAGTGTTACAGTGAGGGGTGTGTGGTATATCAGAGAGTGTTACAGTGAGGAGTGTGGGGTATATCACAGAGTGTTACAGTGAGCGGAGCGGGGAATATCAGAGAGAGTGTTACAGTGAGGGTTGTGGGGTAAATCAGAGAGTGTTACAATGAGGGATGTGGCGGAAATCAGAGAGTGTTACAGTGAGGGTTGCGGGGTATATCAAAGAGTGTTACAGTGAGGGGTGTTGGGTATATCAGAGAGTGTTACAGTGAGGGGTGTGGGGTATATCAGAGAGTGTTACAGTGAGGGGTATGGGGCATATCAGAGAGTGTTACGGTGAGGGGTGTGGGGAATATCAGAGAGAGTTTTACAGTGAGGGGTGTGGGGTAAATCAGAGAGTGTTACAATGAGGGGTGTGGGGGAAATCAGAGAGCGTTACAGTGAGGGGTGTGGGATATATCAGAGAGTGTTACAGTGAGGGGTGTGGGGTATATCAGAGAGTGTTACAGTGAGGGGTGTTGGGTATATCAGAGAGTGTTACAGTGACGGGTGTGGGGAATATCAGAGAGAGTGTTACAGTTAGGGGTGTGGGGTAAATCAGAGAGTGTTACAATGAGGGATGTGGGGGAAATCAGAGAGTGTTACAGTGAGGGGTGTGGGGAATATCATGGAGTGTTACACTGAGAATTGCGATGTATATCAGAGAATGTTACAGAGAGGGGTGTGGGGTATATCAGAGAGTCTTCGAGTGAGGGATGTGGGGTAGATCAGAGAGTGTTACACTGAGGGGTGTGGTGTATATAAGTGTGTGTTACACTGAGGGGAGTGGGGTAGATCAGAGTGTGTTACAGTGAAGTGTGTGGTGTATATCAGAGAGTGTTACAGTGGGGGGTGTGGGCTAAATCACAGAGTGTTCAAATGAGGTGTCAGGTGTATATCAGAAAATGTTACAATGAGGGTGTGGGGCATATCAGAGATAGTTACAGTGAGGGGTGTGGCGTAAATCAGAGAATGTTACAGTGAGGGGTGTGGGGTATATCAGAGAGTGTTACAGTGAGGGGTGAGGGGTAAATCAGAGAGTGTTACAGTGATGGGTGTGTGGTATATCAGAGAGTGTTACAGTGAGGAGTGTGGGGTATATCACAGAGTGTTACAGTGAGCGGAGTGGGGAATATCAGAGAGAGTGTTATAATGAGGGGTGTGGGGGAAATCAGAGAGTGTTACAGTGAGGTGTGTGGTGTATATCAGAGAGTGTTACAATGAGGGGTGTGGGGGAAATCAGAGATTGTTACATTGAGGGGTCTGGGGTATATCAGAGAGTGTTACAGTGAGAAGTGTGGTGTATATCAGAGAGTGTTACAGTGAGGAGTGTGGGGTATATCACAGAGTGTTACAGTGAGCGGAGTGGGGAATATCAGAGAGAGTGTTACAATGAGGGTTGTGGGGGAAATCAGAGAGTGTTACAGTGAGGTGTGTGGTGTATATCAGAGAGTGTTACAGTGAGGGTTGTGGGGTACATCAGAGAGTGTTACAATGAGGCATGTGGCGGAAATCAGAGAGTGTTACAGTGAGGGGTGTGGGGTATATCAAAGAGTTTTACAGTGAGGGGTGTTGGGTATATCAGAGAGTGTTACAGTGAGGGGTGTGGGGTATATCAGAGAGTGTTACAGTGAGGGGTATGGGGTATATCAGAGAGTGTTACAGTGAGGGGTGTGGCGTAAACCTGAGAGTGTTACAGTGAGAGGTGTGGGGGAAATCAGAGAGTGTTACAGTGACGGGTGTTGGGTATATCAGAGAGTGTTACAGTGAGGAGTGTGGGATATACCAGAGAGTGTTACAGTGAGGAGTGTTGGGTATATCAGAGAGTGTCACAGTGAGGGGTGAGGGGTAAATCAGAGAGTGTTACAGTGAGGGGTGTGGGGTATATCAGAGAGTGTTACGGTGAGGGGTGTGGGGAATATCAGAGAGAGTTTTACAGTGAGGGGTGTGGGGTAAATCAGAGAGTGTTACAATGAGGGGTGTGGGGGAAATCAGAGAGTGTTGCAGTGAGGGGTGTGGGGTATATCATAGAGTGTTACACTGAGAATTGCGATGTATATCAGAGAATGTTACAGAGAGGGGTGTGGGGTATATCAGAGAGTCTTCGAGTGAGGGGTGTGGAGTAGATCAGAGAGTGTTACACTGAGGGGTGTGGTGTATATAAGTGTGTGTTACACTGAGGGCGTGGGGTAGATCAGAGTGTGTTACAGTGAAGGGTGTGGTGTATATCAGAGAGTGTTACAGTGGGGGGTGTGGGGTAAATCAGAGAGTGTTCAAATGAGGGGTCAGGTGTATATCAGAGAATGTTACAATGAGGGTGTGGAGCATATCAGAGAGAGTTACAGTGAGGGGTGTGGCGTAAATCGGAGAATGTTACAGTGAGGGGTGTGGGGTATATTAGAGAGTGTTACAGTGACTGGTGTGGGGTAAATCAGAGAGTGTTACAGTGAGGGGTGAGGGGTAAATCAGAGAGTGTTACAGTGAGGGGTGTGTGGTATATCAGAGAGTGTTACAGTGAGGAGTGTGGGGTATATCACAGAGTGTTACAGTGAGCTGAGTGGGTAATATCAGAGAGAGTGTTACAGTGAGGGTTGTGGGGTAAATCAGACAGTGTTACAGTGAGGGGTGTGGGGTATATCAAAGAGTGTTACAGTGAGGTGTGTGGGGTATATCAGAGAGTGTTACAGTGAGGAGTGTGGTGTATATCAGAGAGTGTTACATTGAGGGGTTTGGGGTATATCAGAGAGTGCCACAGTGAGGGGTGTGGGGGAAATCAGAGAGTGTTACAGTGAGGGGTGTGGGGTATATCAGAGAGTGTTACAGTGAGGGGTATGGGGTATATCAGAGAGTGTTACAATGAGGGGTGTGGGGGAAATCAGAGAGTGTTACAGTGAGGTGTGTGGTGTATATCAGAGAGTGTTACAATGAGGGGTGTGGGGGAAATCAGAGAGTGTTACAGTGAGGGGTGTGGGGTATATCAGAGAGTGTTACAGTGAGCGGTGTGGGGTATATCAGAGAGTGTTACAGTGAGGAGTGTGGTGTATATCAGAGAGTGTTACATTGAGGGGTTTGGGGTATATCAGAGAGTGCCACAGTGAGGGGTGTGGGGGAAATCAGAGAGTGTTACAGTGAGGTGTGTGGGGTATATCAGAGAGTGTTACAGTGATGGCTGTGGGGGAAATCAGAGAGTGTTACAGTGAGGGGTGTGGGGTATATCAGAGAGTGTTACAGTGAAGAGTGTGGGCTATATCAGAGAGTGTTACAGTGAGGAGTGTGGGGTATATCAGTGAGTGTCACAGTGTGGGGTGTGGGGTAAATCAGAGAGTGTTACAGTGAGGGGTGTGGGGTATATCAGAGAGTGTTACAGTGAGGGGTGTGGGGAATATCAGAGAGAGTTTTACAGTGAGGGGTGTGGGGTAAATCCGAGAGTGTTACAATGAGGGGTGTGGGGGAAATCAGAGAGTGTTACAGTGAGGGGTGTGGGATATATCAGAGAGTGTTACAGTGAGGGGTGTGGGGTATATCAGAGAGTGTTACAGTGAGGGGTGTGGGGAATATCAGAGAGAGTGTTACAGTGAGGTGTGTGGTGTATATCAGAGAGTGTTACAGTGAGGGATGTGGGGGAAATCAGAGAGTGTTACAGTGAGGGGTGTGGGGTATATCATAGAATGTTACACTGAGAGTTGCGATGTATATCAGAGAATGTTACAGAGACAGGTGTGGGTTATATCAGAGAGTCTTCGAGTGAGGGGTGTGGGGTAGATCAGAGTGTGTTACAGTGAAGGGTGTGGTGTATATCAGAGAGTGTTACAGTGGGGGGTGTGGGGTAAATCAGAGAGTGTTCAAATGAGGGGTCAGGTGTATATCAGAGAATGTTACAATGAGGGTGTGGGGCATATCAGAGAGAGTTACAGTGAGGAGTGTGGGGTATATCACAGAGTGTTACAGTGAGCGGAGTGGGGAATATCAGAGAGAGTGTTACAGTGAGGGTTGTGGGGTAAATCAGAGAGTGTTACAATGAGGGATGTGGGGGAAATCAGAGAGTGTTACAGTGAGAGGTGTGGGGTATATCAAAGAGAGTTACAGTGAGGGGTGTGGGGTATATCAGAGAGTGTTACAGTGAGGGGTGGGGGTATATCAGAGAGTGTTACAGTGAGGGGTATGGGGTATATCAGAGAGTGTTACAATGAGGGGTGTTGGGGAAATCAGAGAGTGTTACAGTGAGGTGTGTGGTGTATATCAGAGAGTGTTACAATGACGGGTGTGGGGGAAATCAGAGAGTGTTACAGTGAGGGGTGTGGGGTATATCAGAGAGTGTTACAGTGAGCGGTGTGGGGTATATCAGAGAGTGTTACAGTGAAGAGTGTGGTGTATATCAGAGAGTGTTACAGTGAGGAGTGTGGGGTATATCAGAGAGTGTTACAGTGACGGATGTGGGGTAAATTGAGAGTGTTACAGTGAGGAGTGTGAGGTGTATCAGAGAGTGTTACAGTAAGGGGTGAGGGGTATATCAGAGAGTGTTACAGTGACGTGTGTGGGGTAAATCAGAGATTGTTACAGTGAGGGGTGAGGGGTAAATCAGATAGTATTACAGTGAGGGGTGAGGGGTATTTAATATAGTGTTACAGTGAGGGGTTATGGGTGTATCAGAGCGTGTTACAGTGATGGGTTTGGGGTAAATCAGAGAGTGTTACAGTGAGGGGTGAGGGGTAAATCAGATAGTGTTACAGTGAGGGGTGTGTGGTAATTCAGAGAGTGTTACAGTGAGTAGTGTGGGGTATATCACAGAGTGTTACAGAGAGGGGAGAGTCGAATATCAGAGAGAGTGCTACAGTGAGGGTTGTTGGGTAAATCAGAGAGTGTTACAATGAGGGATGTGGGGGAAATCTGAGAGTGTTACAGTGAGGGGTGTGGGGTATATCAAAGAGTTTTACAGTGAGGGGTGTGAGGTATATCAGAGAGGGTTACAGTGAGGGGTGTGGGGTATATCAGAGAGTGTTACAATGAGGGGTTTGGGGGAAATCAGAGAGTGTTACAGTGAGGTGTGTGGTGTATATCAGAGAGTGTTACAATGAGGGGTGTGGGGGAAATCAGAGAGTGTTACAGTGAGGGGTGTGGGGTATATCAGAGAGTGTTACAGTGAGCGGTGTGGGGTATATCAGAGAGTGTTACGGTGAGGAGTGTGGTGTATATCAGAGAGTGTTACAATGAGGGGTGTGGGGTATATCAGAGAGTGTTACAGTGAGGGGTGTGGGGTATATCAGAGAGTGTCACAGTGAGGGGTGTGGGGGAATTCAGAGATTGTTACAATGAGGGGTGTGGGGGAAATCAGAGAGTGTTACAGTGAGGGGTGTGGGTTATATCAGAGAGTTTTTCAGTGACGGATGTGGGGTAAATTGAGAGTGTTACAGTGAGGAGTGTGAGGTGTATCAGAGAGTGTTACAGAAAGGGGTGAGGGGTATATCAGAGGGTGTTACAGTGACGGGTGTGGGGTAAATCAGAAATTGTTACAGTGAGGGGTGAGGGGTAAATCAGCTAGTGTTACAGTGAGGGGTGAGGGGTATTTCATATAGTGTTACAGCGAGGGGTTATGGGTATATCAGATACTGTTACAGTGACGGGTGTGGGGTAAATCAGAGAGTGTTACAGTGAGGGGTGAGGGGTAAATCAGATAGTGTTACAGTGAGGGGTGAGGGGTATTTCATATAGTGTTACAGTGAGGGGTTATGGGTATATCAGATAGTGTTACAGTGACGGGTGTGGGGTAACTCAGAGAGTGTTACAGTGCGGGGTGAGGGGTAAATCAGATATTGTTACAGTGAGGGGTGCCTGGTATTTCAGAGAGTGTTACAGTGATTAGTGTGGGGTGTATCACAGAGTGTTACAGAGAGGGGAGTGGGGAATATCAGAGAGAGTGTTACAGTGAGGGTTGTTGGGTAAATCAGAGAGTGTTACAATGAGGGATTTGGGGGAAATCTGAGAGTGTTACAGTGAGGGGTGTGGGGTATATCAAAGAGTGTTACAGTGAGGGTTGTGAGGTATATCAGAGAGGGTTACAGTGAGGGGTGTGGGGTATATCAGAGAGTGTTACAATGAGGTGTTTGGGGATAATCAGAGAGTGTTACAGTGAGGTGTGTGGTGTATATCAGAGAGTGTTACAATGAGGGGTGTGGGGGAAATCAGAGAGTGTTACAGTGAGGGGTGTGGGTTATATCAGAGAGTGTTACAGTGAGGGGTGTGGGGTATATCAGAGAGTGTTACGGTGAGGAATGTGGTGTATATCAGAGAGTGTTACAGTGAGGGGTGTGGGGTATATCAGAGAGTGTTACGTTGAGGAGTGTGGTGTATATCAGAGAGTGTTACAATGAGGAGTGTGGGGTATATCAGAGAGTGTTACAGTGAGGGGTGTGGGGTATATCAGAGAGTGTCACAGTGAGGGGTGTGGGGGAATTCAGAGATTGTTACAATGAGGGGTGTGGGGGAAATCAGAGAGTGTTACAGTGAGGGGTGTGGGGTATATCAGAGAGTTTTACAGTGACGGATGTGGGGTAAATTGAGAGTGTTACAGTGAGGAGTGTGAGGTGTATCAGAGAGTGTTACAGAAAGGGGTGAGGGGTATATCAGAGAGTGTTACAGTGACGGGTGTGGGGTAAATCAGAAATTGTTACAGTGAGGGGTGAGGGGTAAATCAGATAGTGTTACAGTGAGGGGTGAGGGGTATTTCATATAGTGTTACAGTGACTGGTTATGGGTATATCAGATACTGTTACATTGACGGGTGTGGGGTAAATCAGAGAGTGTTACAGTGAGGGATGAGGGGTAAATCAGATAGTGTTACAGTGAGGGGTGAGGGGTATTTCATATAGTGTTACAGTGAGGGGTTATGGGTATATCAGATAGTGTTACAGTGACGGGTGTGGGGTATCTCAGAGAGTGTTACAGTGCGGGGTGAGGGGTAAATCAGATATTGTTACAGTGAGGGGTGCGTGGTATTTCAGAGAGTGTTACAGTGAGTAGTGTGGGGTGTATCACAGAGTGTTACAGAGAGGGGAGTGTGGAATATCAGAGAGAGTGTTACAGTGAGGGTTGTTGGGTAAATCACAGAGTGTTACAATGAGGGATGTGGGGGAAATCTGAGAGTGTTACAGTGAGGGGTGTGGGGTATATCAAAGAGTGTTACAGTGAGGGGTGTGAGGTATATCAGAGAGGGTTACAGTGAGGGGTGTGGGGTATGTCAGAGAGTGTTACAGTGAGGTGTTTGGGGGAAATCAGAGAGTGTTACAGTGAGGTGTTTGGTGTATATCAGAGAGTGTTACAATGAGGGGTGTGGGGGAAATCAGAGAGTGTTACAGTGAGGGGTGTGGGGTATATCAGAGAGTGTTACAGTGAGGGGTGTGGGGTATATCAGAGAGTGTTACGGTGAGGAATGTGGTGTATATCAGAGAGTGTTACAGTGAGGGGTGTGGGGTATATCAGAGAGTGTTACAGTGAGGGTTGTGGGGTATATCATAGATTGTTACAGTGAGGAGTGTGGGGTATATCAGACAGTGTTACGGTGAGGGGTGTGGGGAATATCAGAGAGAGTTTTACAGTGAGGGGTGTGGGGTAAATCAGTGAATGTTACATTGAGGGGTGTGGGATATATCAGAGAGGGTTACACTGAGGGGTGTGGGGTATAGGAGAGAGCGTTACATTGAGGAGTGTGGGGTATATCAGAGAGAGTGTTACAGTTAGGGTTGTGGGGTAAATCAGAGAGTGTTACAATGAGGGATGTGGGGGAAATCAGAGAGTGTTACAGTGAGGGGTGTGGGGTATATCAGAGAGTGTTACAGTGAGGGGTGTGGGGTATATCAGAGAATGTTACACTGAGGGGTGTGGGGTAGATCATAGAGTGTTACCGTGAGGGGTGTGGGGTATATCAGAGAGTGTTACACTGAGGGTTGTGGGGTATATCAGTGATTGTTACAGTGAGGGGTGTGGGGTATATCAGATAGTGTTACAGTGAGGGGTATGGGCTATATCAGAGAGTGTTACAGTGACGGATGTGGGGTAAATCAGAGAGTGTTACAGTGAGGGGTGTTAGGTGTATCAGAGAGTGTTACAGTATGGGGTGTGGGGTATATCAGAGAGTGTTACAGTGACGGGTGTGGGGTAAATCAGAGATAGTTACAGTGAGGGGTGTGGGGTAAATCAGATAGTTTTACAGTGAGGGGTGAGGGGTATTTCATATAGAGTTACAGTGAGGGGTTATGGGTATATGATATAGTGTTACATTGATGGGTGTGGTGTCTATCAGAGAGTGTTACAGTGAGGGTTGTGGGGTATATCAGAGAGTGTTACAGTGAGTGCTGTTGGGTATATCAGAGAGTGTTACATTGAGGGGTGAGTGTTATATCAGAGAGTGTTACAGTGAGGGGTGGGGGTTTATCAGTGAGTGTTACCATGAGGGGTATGGGATATATCAGAGACCGTTACTGTGAGCAGTGTGGGATATATCAGCGAATGTTACAGTGAGGGGTGTGGTGTATATAAGAGAGTGTTACGCTGAGGGGAGTGGGGTATATCATAGAGTTTTACACTGAGGGTTGCAATGTATATCAGAGAATGTTACAATGAGGGAGTGGGGCATATCAGAGAGAGTAACTGTGAGGGGTGTGGCCTAAATCAGAGAATGTTACAGTGATGGGTGTGGGGTATATCAGAGAGTGTTACAGTAATGGGTTTGGGGTATATCAGAGAGTGTTACAGTGAGGGAGTGGGGCATATCAGAGAGAGTAACTGTGAGGGGTGTGGCCTAAATCAGAGAATGTTACAGTGATGGGTGTGGGGTATATCAGAGAGTGTTACAGTAATGGGTTTGGGGTATATCAGAGAGACTTCGATTGAGGGATGTGGAGTATATCAGAGAGTGCTAGGGAAAGGGGTGTGCTGTATATCAGAGCGTGTTGCAGTGAGGGGTGTGGGGTATATCAGGGACTGTTACACTGAGGGTGTAGGATATATCAGAGAGTGTTACAGTGAGGGATGAGTGGTATATCAGAGAGTGTTACAGTGAGGGTTGGGGGTTTATCAGTGAGTGTTACCATGAGGGGTATGGGATGTATCAGAGACCGTTACCGTGAGCAGTGTGGGATATATCAGCGAATGTTACAGTGAGGGGTGTGGTGTATATAAGAGAGTGTTAGGCTGAGGGGTGTGGGGTATATCATAGAGTGTTACACTGAGGGTTGCGATGTATATCAGAGAATGTTACAGAGATGGGTGTGGGGTATAACAGAGAGACTTCGAGTGAGGGGTGTGGGGTAGATCAGAGAGTTTTACACTGAGGAGTGTGGTGTATATAAGTGAGTGTTACACTGAGGGGAGTGGGGTAGATCAGAGTGTGTTACAGTGAAGTGTGTGGGGTATATCAGAGAGTGTTACAGTGGGGGGTGTGGGGTAAATCAGAGAGTGTTCAACTGAGGGGTCAGGTGTATATCAGAGAATGTTACAATGAGGGTGTGGGGCAAATCAGAGAGAGTTACAGTGAGGAGTGTGGCGTAAATCAGAGAATGTTACAGTGAGGGGTGTGGGGTATATCAGAGAGTGTAACAGTGACGTGTGTGGAGTAAATCAGATAGCGTTACAGTGAAGGGCGAGGTGTAAATCAGATAGTGTTACAGTGAGGGGTGTGTGGTATATCAGAGAGTGTTACAGTGAGGAGTGTGGGGTATATCACAGAGTGTTACAGTGAGGCGAGTGGGGAATATCAGAGAGAGTGTTACAGTGAGGGTTCTGGGGTAAATCAGAAAGTGTTACAGTGAGAGGTGTGGGGTATATCTAAGAGTGTTAAAGTGAGGGGTGTGGGGTATATCAGAGAGTGTTACAGTGAGGGGTGTGGGGTATATCAGAGAGTGTTACAGTGAGGGTTATGGGGTATATCGGAGAGTGTTACAGTGAGGGGTGTGGGGGAAATCAGAGAGTGTTACAGTGAGGTTTGTGGTGTATATCAGAGAGTGTTACAATGTGGGGTGTGGGGGAAATCAGAGAGTGTTACAGTGAGGAGTTTGGGGTATATCAGAGAGTGTTACAGTGAGGGGTTTGTGGTACATCAGAGAGTGTTACAGTGAGGAGTGTGGGGTATATCAGAGATTGTTACGGTGAGGGATGTGGGGAATATCAGAGAGAGTTTTACAGTGAGGGGTGTGTGGTAAATCAGAGAGTGTTGCAATGAGGGGTGTGGGATATATCAGAGAGTGTTACAGTGAGGGGTGTGGGGCATATCAGAGAGAGTGTTACAGTTAGGGGTGTGGGGGAAATCAGAGACTGTTACAGTGAGGGATGTGGGATATATCAGAGAGTGTTACAGTGAGAGGTGTGGGGTATATCAGAGAGTGTTACAGTTAGGGGTGTGGGCTAAATCAGAGAGTGTTACAATGAGGGATGTGGGGGAAATCAGAGAGTGTTACAGTGAGGGGTGTGGGGTATATCAGAGTGTGTTACAGTGAGGGGTGTGGGGTATATCAGAGAGTGTTACACTGAGAGCTGTGGGGTATATCATAGAGTGTTACAGTGAGGGGTGTGGGGTATATCAGTGAGTGTTACAGTGAGGGTTGTGTTGTATATCAGTGATTGTTACAGTGAACGGTGTGGGGTATATCTGAGAGTGTTACAGTGAGGGGTGTGGGGTATATCAGAGAGTGTTACAGTGACGGATGTGGGGTAAATCAGAGAGTGTTACAGTGAGGGGTGTGAGGTTTATCAGAGAGTGTTACAGTAATGGGTGTGGGGTATATCAGAGAGTGTTGCAGTGACGGGTGTGGGGTAAATCAGAGATTGTTACAGTGAGGGGTGTGGGGAAATCAGATAGTGTTACTGTGAGGGGTGAGGGGTATTTCATATAGTGTTACAGTGAGGGGTTATGGGTATATCAGATAGTGTTACAGTGACGGGTGTGGGGTCTATCAGAGAGTGTTACAGTGAGGGGTGGGGGTTTATCAGTGAGTGTTACAGTGAGGGGTGTGGGGGAAATCAGAGACTGTTACAGTGAGGGATGTGGGATATATCAGAGAGTGTTACAGTGAGAGGTGTGGGGTATATCAGAGAGTGTTACAGTTAGGGGTGTGGGCTAAATCAGAGAGTGTTACAATGAGGGATGTGGGGGAAATCAGAGAGTGTTACAGTGAGGGGTGTGGGGTATATCAGAGTGTGTTACAGTGAGGGGTGTGGGGTATATCAGAGAGTGTTACACTGAGAGCTGTGGGGTATATCATAGAGTGTTACAGTGAGCGGTGTGGGGTAAATCAGTGAGTGTTACAGTGAGGGTTGTGTTGTATATCAGTGATTGTTACAGTGAACGGTGTGGGGTATATCTGAAAGTGTTATAGTGATGGGTGTGGGGTATATCAGAGAGTGTTACAGTGACGGATGTGGGGTAAATCAGAGAGTGTTACAGTGAGGGGTGTGAGGTTTATCAGAGAGTGTTACAGTAATGGGTGTGGGGTATATCAGAGAGTGTTGCAGTGACGGGTGTGGGGTAAATCAGAGATTGTTACAGTGAGGGGTGTGGGGAAATCAGATAGTGTTACTGTGAGGGGTGAGGGGTATTTCATATAGTGTTACAGTGAGGGGTTATGGGTATATCAGATAGTGTTACAGTGACGGGTGTGGGGTCTATCAGAGAGTGTTACAGTGAGGGGTGGGGGTTTATCAGTGAGTGTTACAGTGAGGGGTGTGGGGGAAATCAGAGACTGTTACAGTGAGGGATGTGGGATATATCAGAGAGTGTTACAGTGAGAGGTGTGGGGTATATCAGAGAGTGTTACAGTTAGGGGTGTGGGCTAAATCAGAGAGTGTTACAATGAGGGATGTGGGGGAAATCAGAGAGTGTTACAGTGAGGGGTGTGGGGTATATCAGAGTGTGTTACAGTGAGGGGTGTGGGGTATATCAGAGAGTGTTACACTGAGAGCTGTGGGGTATATCATAGAGTGTTACAGTGAGCGGTGTGGGGTAAATCAGTGAGTGTTACAGTGAGGGTTGTGTTGTATATCAGTGATTGTTACAGTGAACGGTGTGGGGTATATCTGAAAGTGTTATAGTGATGGGTGTGGGGTATATCAGAGAGTGTTACAGTGACGGATGTGGGGTAAATCAGAGAGTGTTACAGTGAGGGGTGTGAGGTTTATCAGAGAGTGTTACAGTAATGGGTGTGGGGTATATCAGAGAGTGTTGCAGTGACGGGTGTGGGGTAAATCAGAGATTGTTACAGTGAGGGGTGTGGGGAAATCAGATAGTGTTACTGTGAGGGGTGAGGGGTATTTCATATAGTGTTACAGTGAGGGGTTATGGGTATATCAGATAGTGTTACAGTGACGGGTGTGGGGTCTATCAGAGAGTGTTACAGTGAGGGTTTTGGGGTATATCAGAGAGTGTTACAGTGGGTGCTGTTGGGTATATCAGAGAGTGTTACAGTGAGGGGTGAGGGGTATATCAGAGAGTGTTACAGTGAGGGGTGGGGGTTTATCAGTGAGTGTTACCATGAGGGGTATGGGATATAGCAGAGACCGTTACAGTGAGCAGTGTGGGATATATCAGCGAATGTTACAGTGAGGGGTGTGGTGTATGTAAGAGAGTGTTACGCTGAGGGGTGTGGGGTATATCATAGAGTGTTGCACTGAGGGTTGCGATGTATATTAGAGAATGTTACAGAGAGGGGTGTGGGGTATATCAGAGAGTCTTCGAGTGAGGGGTTTGGGGTAGATCAGAGAGTGTTACACTGAGGGTTGTGGTGTATATAAGTGAGTGTTACACTGAGGGGTTTGGGGTATATCAGAGGGTGTTACAGTGAAGGGTGTGGGGTATATCAGAGAGTGTTACAGTGAGGGCTGTGGGGTAAATCAGAGAGTGTTACAGTGGGTGCTGTGGAGTATATCAGAGAGTGTTCAACTGAGGGGTCAGGTGTATATCAGAGAATGTTACAATGAGGGTGTGGGGCATATCAGAGAGAGTTACAGTGAGGGGTGTGGCGTAAATCAGAGAATGTTACAGTGAGGGGTGTGGGGTATATCAGAGAGTGTTACAGTGAGGGGTGAGGGGTAAATCAGAGAGTGTTACTTTGAGGGGTGAGGGGTCAATCTGATAGTGTTACAGTGATGGGTGTGTGGTATATCAGAGAGTGTTACAGTGAGGAGTGTGGGGTATATCACAGAGTGTTACAGTGAGGCGAGTGGGGAATATCAGAGAGAGTGTTACAGTGAGGGTTCTGGGGTAAATCAGAGAGTGTTACAGTGAGGGGTGTGGGTGAAATCAGAGAGTGTTACAGTGAGGTGTGTGGTGTATATCAGAGAGTGTTACATTGAGGGGTTTGGGGTATATCAGAGAGTGCCACAGTGAGGGGTGTGGGGGAAATCAGAGAGTGTTACAGTGAGGTGTGTGGGGTATATCAGAGAGTGTTACAGTGATGGCTGTGGGGGAAATCAGAGAGTGTTACAGTGAGGGGTGTGGGGTATATCAGAGAGTGTTACAGTGAAGAGTGTGGGCTATATCAGAGAGTGTTACAGTGAGGAGTGTGGGGTATATCAGTGAGTGTCACAGTGAGGGGTGAGGGGTAAATCAGAGAGTGTTACAGTGAGGGGTGTGGGGTATATCAGAGAGTGTTACAGTGAGGGGTGTGGGGAATATCAGAGAGAGTTTTACAGTGAGGGGTGTGGGGTAAATCCGAGAGTGTTACAATGAGGGGTGTGGGGGAAATCAGAGAGTGTTACAGTGAGGGGTGTGGGATATATCAGAGAGTGTTACAGTGTGGGGTGTGGGGTATATCAGAGAGTGTTACAGTGAGGGGTGTGGGGAATATCAGAGAGAGTGTTACAGTGAGGTGTGTGGTGTATATCAGAGAGTGTTACAGTGAGGGATGTGGGGGAAATCAGAGAGTGTTACAGTGAGGGGTGTGGGGTATATCATAGAATGTTACACTGAGAGTTGCGATGTATATCAGAGAATGTTACAGAGACAGGTGTGGGTTATATCAGAGAGTCTTCGAGTGAGGGGTGTGGGGTAGATCAGAGTGTGTTACAGTGAAGGGTGTGGTGTATATCAGAGAGTGTTACAGTGGGGGGTGTGGGGTAAATCAGAGAGTGTTCAAATGAGGGGTCAGGTGTATATCAGAGAATGTTACAATGAGGGTGTGGGGCATATCAGAGAGAGTTACAGTGAGGAGTGTGGGGTATATCACAGAGTGTTACAGTGAGCGGAGTGGGGAATATCAGAGAGAGTGTTACAGTGAGGGTTGTGGGGTAAATCAGAGAGTGTTACAATGAGGGATGTGGGGGAAATCAGAGAGTGTTACAGTGAGAGGTGTGGGGTATATCAAAGAGAGTTACAGTGAGGGGTGTGGGGTATATCAGAGAGTGTTACAGTGAGGGGTGGGGGTATATCAGAGAGTGTTACAGTGAGGGGTATGGGGTATATCAGAGAGTGTTACAATGAGGGGTGTTGGGGAAATCAGAGAGTGTTACAGTGAGGTGTGTGGTGTATATCAGAGAGTGTTACAATGACGGGTGTGGGGGAAATCAGAGAGTGTTACAGTGAGGGGTGTGGGGTATATCAGAGAGTGTTACAGTGAGCGGTGTGGGGTATATCAGAGAGTGTTACAGTGAAGAGTGTGGTGTATATCAGAGAGTGTTACAGTGAGGAGTGTGGGGTATATCAGAGAGTGTTACAGTGACGGATGTGGGGTAAATTGAGAGTGTTACAGTGAGGAGTGTGAGGTGTATCAGAGAGTGTTACAGTAAGGGGTGAGGGGTATATCAGAGAGTGTTACAGTGACGTGTGTGGGGTAAATCAGAGATTGTTACAGTGAGGGGTGAGGGGTAAATCAGATAGTATTACAGTGAGGGGTGAGGGGTATTTAATATAGTGTTACAGTGAGGGGTTATGGGTGTATCAGAGCGTGTTACAGTGATGGGTTTGGGGTAAATCAGAGAGTGTTACAGTGAGGGGTGAGGGGTAAATCAGATAGTGTTACAGTGAGGGGTGTGTGGTAATTCAGAGAGTGTTACAGTGAGTAGTGTGGGGTATATCACAGAGTGTTACAGAGAGGGGAGAGTCGAATATCAGAGAGAGTGCTACAGTGAGGGTTGTTGGGTAAATCAGAGAGTGTTACAATGAGGGATGTGGGGGAAATCTGAGAGTGTTACAGTGAGGGGTGTGGGGTATATCAAAGAGTTTTACAGTGAGGGGTGTGAGGTATATCAGAGAGGGTTACAGTGAGGGGTGTGGGGTATATCAGAGAGTGTTACAATGAGGGGTTTGGGGGAAATCAGAGAGTGTTACAGTGAGGTGTGTGGTGTATATCAGAGAGTGTTACAATGAGGGGTGTGGGGGAAATCAGAGAGTGTTACAGTGAGGGGTGTGGGGTATATCAGAGAGTGTTACAGTGAGCGGTGTGGGGTATATCAGAGAGTGTTACGGTGAGGAGTGTGGTGTATATCAGAGAGTGTTACAATGAGGGGTGTGGGGTATATCAGAGAGTGTTACAGTGAGGGGTGTGGGGTATATCAGAGAGTGTCACAGTGAGGGGTGTGGGGGAATTCAGAGATTGTTACAATGAGGGGTGTGGGGGAAATCAGAGAGTGTTACAGTGAGGGGTGTGGGTTATATCAGAGAGTTTTACAGTGACGGATGTGGGGTAAATTGAGAGTGTTACAGTGAGGAGTGTGAGGTGTATCAGAGAGTGTTACAGAAAGGGGTGAGGGGTATATCAGAGGGTGTTACAGTGACGGGTGTGGGGTAAATCAGAAATTGTTACAGTGAGGGGTGAGGGGTAAATCAGCTAGTGTTACAGTGAGGGGTGAGGGGTATTTCATATAGTGTTACAGCGAGGGGTTATGGGTATATCAGATACTGTTACAGTGACGGGTGTGGGGTAAATCAGAGAGTGTTACAGTGAGGGGTGAGGGGTAAATCAGATAGTGTTACAGTGAGGGGTGAGGGGTATTTCATATAGTGTTACAGTGAGGGGTTATGGGTATATCAGATAGTGTTACAGTGACGGGTGTGGGGTAACTCAGAGAGTGTTACAGTGCGGGGTGAGGGGTAAATCAGATATTGTTACAGTGAGGGGTGCCTGGTATTTCAGAGAGTGTTACAGTGATTAGTGTGGGGTGTATCACAGAGTGTTACAGAGAGGGGAGTGGGGAATATCAGAGAGAGTGTTACAGTGAGGGTTGTTGGGTAAATCAGAGAGTGTTACAATGAGGGATTTGGGGGAAATCTGAGAGTGTTACAGTGAGGGGTGTGGGGTATATCAAAGAGTGTTACAGTGAGGGTTGTGAGGTATATCAGAGAGGGTTACAGTGAGGGGTGTGGGGTATATCAGAGAGTGTTACAATGAGGTGTTTGGGGATAATCAGAGAGTGTTACAGTGAGGTGTGTGGTGTATATCAGAGAGTGTTACAATGAGGGGTGTGGGGGAAATCAGAGAGTGTTACAGTGAGGGGTGTGGGTTATATCAGAGAGTGTTACAGTGAGGGGTGTGGGGTATATCAGAGAGTGTTACGGTGAGGAATGTGGTGTATATCAGAGAGTGTTACAGTGAGGGGTGTGGGGTATATCAGAGAGTGTTACGTTGAGGAGTGTGGTGTATATCAGAGAGTGTTACAATGAGGAGTGTGGGGTATATCAGAGAGTGTTACAGTGAGGGGTGTGGGGTATATCAGAGAGTGTCACAGTGAGGGGTGTGGGGGAATTCAGAGATTGTTACAATGAGGGGTGTGGGGGAAATCAGAGAGTGTTACAGTGAGGGGTGTGGGGTATATCAGAGAGTTTTACAGTGACGGATGTGGGGTAAATTGAGAGTGTTACAGTGAGGAGTGTGAGGTGTATCAGAGAGTGTTACAGAAAGGGGTGAGGGGTATATCAGAGAGTGTTACAGTGACGGGTGTGGGGTAAATCAGAAATTGTTACAGTGAGGGGTGAGGGGTAAATCAGATAGTGTTACAGTGAGGGGTGAGGGGTATTTCATATAGTGTTACAGTGACTGGTTATGGGTATATCAGATACTGTTACATTGACGGGTGTGGGGTAAATCAGAGAGTGTTACAGTGAGGGATGAGGGGTAAATCAGATAGTGTTACAGTGAGGGGTGAGGGGTATTTCATATAGTGTTACAGTGAGGGGTTATGGGTATATCAGATAGTGTTACAGTGACGGGTGTGGGGTATCTCAGAGAGTGTTACAGTGCGGGGTGAGGGGTAAATCAGATATTGTTACAGTGAGGGGTGCGTGGTATTTCAGAGAGTGTTACAGTGAGTAGTGTGGGGTGTATCACAGAGTGTTACAGAGAGGGGAGTGTGGAATATCAGAGAGAGTGTTACAGTGAGGGTTGTTGGGTAAATCACAGAGTGTTACAATGAGGGATGTGGGGGAAATCTGAGAGTGTTACAGTGAGGGGTGTGGGGTATATCAAAGAGTGTTACAGTGAGGGGTGTGAGGTATATCAGAGAGGGTTACAGTGAGGGGTGTGGGGTATGTCAGAGAGTGTTACAGTGAGGTGTTTGGGGGAAATCAGAGAGTGTTACAGTGAGGTGTTTGGTGTATATCAGAGAGTGTTACAATGAGGGGTGTGGGGGAAATCAGAGAGTGTTACAGTGAGGGGTGTGGGGTATATCAGAGAGTGTTACAGTGAGGGGTGTGGGGTATATCAGAGAGTGTTACGGTGAGGAATGTGGTGTATATCAGAGAGTGTTACAGTGAGGGGTGTGGGGTATATCAGAGAGTGTTACAGTGAGGGTTGTGGGGTATATCATAGATTGTTACAGTGAGGAGTGTGGGGTATATCAGACAGTGTTACGGTGAGGGGTGTGGGGAATATCAGAGAGAGTTTTACAGTGAGGGGTGTGGGGTAAATCAGTGAATGTTACATTGAGGGGTGTGGGATATATCAGAGAGGGTTACACTGAGGGGTGTGGGGTATAGGAGAGAGCGTTA
The DNA here is from genome assembly GCF_017639515.1 of Carcharodon carcharias. Classification (NCBI taxonomy): domain Eukaryota; kingdom Metazoa; phylum Chordata; class Chondrichthyes; order Lamniformes; family Lamnidae; genus Carcharodon; species Carcharodon carcharias. The sequence goes on from NW_024470624.1 coordinate 9,268,036, forward strand.
CATTGAGGAGTGTGGGGTATATCAGAGAGAGTGTTACAGTTAGGGTTGTGGGGTAAATCAGAGAGTGTTACAATGAGGGATGTGGGGGAAATCAGAGAGTGTTACAGTGAGGGGTGTGGGGTATATCAGAGAGTGTTACAGTGAGGGGTGTGGGGTATATCAGAGAATGTTACACTGAGGGGTGTGGGGTAGATCATAGAGTGTTACCGTGAGGGGTGTGGGGTATATCAGAGAGTGTTACACTGAGGGTTGTGGGGTATATCAGTGATTGTTACAGTGAGGGGTGTGGGGTATATCAGATAGTGTTACAGTGAGGGGTATGGGCTATATCAGAGAGTGTTACAGTGACGGATGTGGGGTAAATCAGAGAGTGTTACAGTGAGGGGTGTTAGGTGTATCAGAGAGTGTTACAGTATGGGGTGTGGGGTATATCAGAGAGTGTTACAGTGACGGGTGTGGGGTAAATCAGAGATAGTTACAGTGAGGGGTGTGGGGTAAATCAGATAGTTTTACAGTGAGGGGTGAGGGGTATTTCATATAGAGTTACAGTGAGGGGTTATGGGTATATGATATAGTGTTACATTGATGGGTGTGGTGTCTATCAGAGAGTGTTACAGTGAGGGTTGTGGGGTATATCAGAGAGTGTTACAGTGAGTGCTGTTGGGTATATCAGAGAGTGTTACATTGAGGGGTGAGTGTTATATCAGAGAGTGTTACAGTGAGGGGTGGGGGTTTATCAGTGAGTGTTACCATGAGGGGTATGGGATATATCAGAGACCGTTACTGTGAGCAGTGTGGGATATATCAGCGAATGTTACAGTGAGGGGTGTGGTGTATATAAGAGAGTGTTACGCTGAGGGGAGTGGGGTATATCATAGAGTTTTACACTGAGGGTTGCAATGTATATCAGAGAATGTTACAATGAGGGAGTGGGGCATATCAGAGAGAGTAACTGTGAGGGGTGTGGCCTAAATCAGAGAATGTTACAGTGATGGGTGTGGGGTATATCAGAGAGTGTTACAGTAATGGGTTTGGGGTATATCAGAGAGTGTTACAGTGAGGGAGTGGGGCATATCAGAGAGAGTAACTGTGAGGGGTGTGGCCTAAATCAGAGAATGTTACAGTGATGGGTGTGGGGTATATCAGAGAGTGTTACAGTAATGGGTTTGGGGTATATCAGAGAGACTTCGATTGAGGGATGTGGAGTATATCAGAGAGTGCTAGGGAAAGGGGTGTGCTGTATATCAGAGCGTGTTGCAGTGAGGGGTGTGGGGTATATCAGGGACTGTTACACTGAGGGTGTAGGATATATCAGAGAGTGTTACAGTGAGGGATGAGTGGTATATCAGAGAGTGTTACAGTGAGGGTTGGGGGTTTATCAGTGAGTGTTACCATGAGGGGTATGGGATGTATCAGAGACCGTTACCGTGAGCAGTGTGGGATATATCAGCGAATGTTACAGTGAGGGGTGTGGTGTATATAAGAGAGTGTTAGGCTGAGGGGTGTGGGGTATATCATAGAGTGTTACACTGAGGGTTGCGATGTATATCAGAGAATGTTACAGAGATGGGTGTGGGGTATAACAGAGAGACTTCGAGTGAGGGGTGTGGGGTAGATCAGAGAGTTTTACACTGAGGAGTGTGGTGTATATAAGTGAGTGTTACACTGAGGGGAGTGGGGTAGATCAGAGTGTGTTACAGTGAAGTGTGTGGGGTATATCAGAGAGTGTTACAGTGGGGGGTGTGGGGTAAATCAGAGAGTGTTCAACTGAGGGGTCAGGTGTATATCAGAGAATGTTACAATGAGGGTGTGGGGCAAATCAGAGAGAGTTACAGTGAGGAGTGTGGCGTAAATCAGAGAATGTTACAGTGAGGGGTGTGGGGTATATCAGAGAGTGTAACAGTGACGTGTGTGGAGTAAATCAGATAGCGTTACAGTGAAGGGCGAGGTGTAAATCAGATAGTGTTACAGTGAGGGGTGTGTGGTATATCAGAGAGTGTTACAGTGAGGAGTGTGGGGTATATCACAGAGTGTTACAGTGAGGCGAGTGGGGAATATCAGAGAGAGTGTTACAGTGAGGGTTCTGGGGTAAATCAGAAAGTGTTACAGTGAGAGGTGTGGGGTATATCTAAGAGTGTTAAAGTGAGGGGTGTGGGGTATATCAGAGAGTGTTACAGTGAGGGGTGTGGGGTATATCAGAGAGTGTTACAGTGAGGGTTATGGGGTATATCGGAGAGTGTTACAGTGAGGGGTGTGGGGGAAATCAGAGAGTGTTACAGTGAGGTTTGTGGTGTATATCAGAGAGTGTTACAATGTGGGGTGTGGGGGAAATCAGAGAGTGTTACAGTGAGGAGTTTGGGGTATATCAGAGAGTGTTACAGTGAGGGGTTTGTGGTACATCAGAGAGTGTTACAGTGAGGAGTGTGGGGTATATCAGAGATTGTTACGGTGAGGGATGTGGGGAATATCAGAGAGAGTTTTACAGTGAGGGGTGTGTGGTAAATCAGAGAGTGTTGCAATGAGGGGTGTGGGATATATCAGAGAGTGTTACAGTGAGGGGTGTGGGGCATATCAGAGAGAGTGTTACAGTTAGGGGTGTGGGGGAAATCAGAGACTGTTACAGTGAGGGATGTGGGATATATCAGAGAGTGTTACAGTGAGAGGTGTGGGGTATATCAGAGAGTGTTACAGTTAGGGGTGTGGGCTAAATCAGAGAGTGTTACAATGAGGGATGTGGGGGAAATCAGAGAGTGTTACAGTGAGGGGTGTGGGGTATATCAGAGTGTGTTACAGTGAGGGGTGTGGGGTATATCAGAGAGTGTTACACTGAGAGCTGTGGGGTATATCATAGAGTGTTACAGTGAGGGGTGTGGGGTATATCAGTGAGTGTTACAGTGAGGGTTGTGTTGTATATCAGTGATTGTTACAGTGAACGGTGTGGGGTATATCTGAGAGTGTTACAGTGAGGGGTGTGGGGTATATCAGAGAGTGTTACAGTGACGGATGTGGGGTAAATCAGAGAGTGTTACAGTGAGGGGTGTGAGGTTTATCAGAGAGTGTTACAGTAATGGGTGTGGGGTATATCAGAGAGTGTTGCAGTGACGGGTGTGGGGTAAATCAGAGATTGTTACAGTGAGGGGTGTGGGGAAATCAGATAGTGTTACTGTGAGGGGTGAGGGGTATTTCATATAGTGTTACAGTGAGGGGTTATGGGTATATCAGATAGTGTTACAGTGACGGGTGTGGGGTCTATCAGAGAGTGTTACAGTGAGGGGTGGGGGTTTATCAGTGAGTGTTACAGTGAGGGGTGTGGGGGAAATCAGAGACTGTTACAGTGAGGGATGTGGGATATATCAGAGAGTGTTACAGTGAGAGGTGTGGGGTATATCAGAGAGTGTTACAGTTAGGGGTGTGGGCTAAATCAGAGAGTGTTACAATGAGGGATGTGGGGGAAATCAGAGAGTGTTACAGTGAGGGGTGTGGGGTATATCAGAGTGTGTTACAGTGAGGGGTGTGGGGTATATCAGAGAGTGTTACACTGAGAGCTGTGGGGTATATCATAGAGTGTTACAGTGAGCGGTGTGGGGTAAATCAGTGAGTGTTACAGTGAGGGTTGTGTTGTATATCAGTGATTGTTACAGTGAACGGTGTGGGGTATATCTGAAAGTGTTATAGTGATGGGTGTGGGGTATATCAGAGAGTGTTACAGTGACGGATGTGGGGTAAATCAGAGAGTGTTACAGTGAGGGGTGTGAGGTTTATCAGAGAGTGTTACAGTAATGGGTGTGGGGTATATCAGAGAGTGTTGCAGTGACGGGTGTGGGGTAAATCAGAGATTGTTACAGTGAGGGGTGTGGGGAAATCAGATAGTGTTACTGTGAGGGGTGAGGGGTATTTCATATAGTGTTACAGTGAGGGGTTATGGGTATATCAGATAGTGTTACAGTGACGGGTGTGGGGTCTATCAGAGAGTGTTACAGTGAGGGTTTTGGGGTATATCAGAGAGTGTTACAGTGGGTGCTGTTGGGTATATCAGAGAGTGTTACAGTGAGGGGTGAGGGGTATATCAGAGAGTGTTACAGTGAGAGGTGTGGGGTATATCAGAGAGTGTTACAGTTAGGGGTGTGGGCTAAATCAGAGAGTGTTACAATGAGGGATGTGGGGGAAATCAGAGAGTGTTACAGTGAGGGGTGTGGGGTATATCAGAGTGTGTTACAGTGAGGGGTGTGGGGTATATCAGAGAGTGTTACACTGAGAGCTGTGGGGTATATCATAGAGTGTTACAGTGAGCGGTGTGGGGTAAATCAGTGAGTGTTACAGTGAGGGTTGTGTTGTATATCAGTGATTGTTACAGTGAACGGTGTGGGGTATATCTGAAAGTGTTATAGTGATGGGTGTGGGGTATATCAGAGAGTGTTACAGTGACGGATGTGGGGTAAATCAGAGAGTGTTACAGTGAGGGGTGTGAGGTTTATCAGAGAGTGTTACAGTAATGGGTGTGGGGTATATCAGAGAGTGTTGCAGTGACGGGTGTGGGGTAAATCAGAGATTGTTACAGTGAGGGGTGTGGGGAAATCAGATAGTGTTACTGTGAGGGGTGAGGGGTATTTCATATAGTGTTACAGTGAGGGGTTATGGGTATATCAGATAGTGTTACAGTGACGGGTGTGGGGTCTATCAGAGAGTGTTACAGTGAGGGGTGGGGGTTTATCAGTGAGTGTTACAGTGAGGGGTGTGGGGGAAATCAGAGACTGTTACAGTGAGGGATGTGGGATATATCAGAGAGTGTTACAGTGAGAGGTGTGGGGTATATCAGAGAGTGTTACAGTTAGGGGTGTGGGCTAAATCAGAGAGTGTTACAATGAGGGATGTGGGGGAAATCAGAGAGTGTTACAGTGAGGGGTGTGGGGTATATCAGAGTGTGTTACAGTGAGGGGTGTGGGGTATATCAGAGAGTGTTACACTGAGAGCTGTGGGGTATATCATAGAGTGTTACAGTGAGCGGTGTGGGGTAAATCAGTGAGTGTTACAGTGAGGGTTGTGTTGTATATCAGTGATTGTTACAGTGAACGGTGTGGGGTATATCTGAAAGTGTTATAGTGATGGGTGTGGGGTATATCAGAGAGTGTTACAGTGACGGATGTGGGGTAAATCAGAGAGTGTTACAGTGAGGGGTGTGAGGTTTATCAGAGAGTGTTACAGTAATGGGTGTGGGGTATATCAGAGAGTGTTGCAGTGACGGGTGTGGGGTAAATCAGAGATTGTTACAGTGAGGGGTGTGGGGAAATCAGATAGTGTTACTGTGAGGGGTGAGGGGTATTTCATATAGTGTTACAGTGAGGGGTTATGGGTATATCAGATAGTGTTACAGTGACGGGTGTGGGGTCTATCAGAGAGTGTTACAGTGAGGGTTTTGGGGTATATCAGAGAGTGTTACAGTGGGTGCTGTTGGGTATATCAGAGAGTGTTACAGTGAGGGGTGAGGGGTATATCAGAGAGTGTTACAGTGAGGGGTGGGGGTTTATCAGTGAGTGTTACCATGAGGGGTATGGGATATAGCAGAGACCGTTACAGTGAGCAGTGTGGGATATATCAGCGAATGTTACAGTGAGGGGTGTGGTGTATGTAAGAGAGTGTTACGCTGAGGGGTGTGGGGTATATCATAGAGTGTTGCACTGAGGGTTGCGATGTATATTAGAGAATGTTACAGAGAGGGGTGTGGGGTATATCAGAGAGTCTTCGAGTGAGGGGTTTGGGGTAGATCAGAGAGTGTTACACTGAGGGTTGTGGTGTATATAAGTGAGTGTTACACTGAGGGGTTTGGGGTATATCAGAGGGTGTTACAGTGAAGGGTGTGGGGTATATCAGAGAGTGTTACAGTGAGGGCTGTGGGGTAAATCAGAGAGTGTTACAGTGGGTGCTGTGGAGTATATCAGAGAGTGTTCAACTGAGGGGTCAGGTGTATATCAGAGAATGTTACAATGAGGGTGTGGGGCATATCAGAGAGAGTTACAGTGAGGGGTGTGGCGTAAATCAGAGAATGTTACAGTGAGGGGTGTGGGGTATATCAGAGAGTGTTACAGTGAGGGGTGAGGGGTAAATCAGAGAGTGTTACTTTGAGGGGTGAGGGGTCAATCTGATAGTGTTACAGTGATGGGTGTGTGGTATATCAGAGAGTGTTACAGTGAGGAGTGTGGGGTATATCACAGAGTGTTACAGTGAGGCGAGTGGGGAATATCAGAGAGAGTGTTACAGTGAGGGTTCTGGGGTAAATCAGAGAGTGTTACAGTGAGGGGTGTGGGTGAAATCAGAGAGTGTTACAGTGAGGTGTGTGGTGTATATCAGAGAGTGTTACAATGAGGGGTGTGGGGTAAATCAGAGAGTGTTACAGTGAGGGGTGTGGGGTATATCAGAGAATGTTACAATCAGGGGTGTGGGGTCTATCAGTGAGTGTTACAGTGAGGGGTGTGGGGTATATCAGAGAGTGTTGCAGTGAGAGGTTGTGGGGTACATCAGACAGTGTTACAGTGAGGGGTATGGGCTAAATCAGAGAGTGATTCAGTGAGGGTTGTGGAGTATATCAGGGAGTGTTACAGTGAGGGGTGTGCGGGATTTCAGAGAGTGTTACAGTGAGGGGTGTGGGTTATATCAGAGAGTGTTACAGTGAGGGGTGTGGGGTATATTAGAGAGTGTTACAGTGAGGAGTGTGGTGAATATCAGAGAGTGTTACAGTGAGGGGTGTGGGGTATATCAGAGAGTGTTACAGTGTGGGGTGCGGGGGAAATCAGAGAGTGTTACAATGAGGGGTTTGGGGGAAATCAGGGAATGTGACAGTGAGGGGTGTGGGGTGTATCAGAGAGTGTTACAGTGAGGGGTGTGGGGTATATCATAGAGTGTTACAGTGAGGAGCGTGGGGTATATCAGAGAGTGTTACAGTGAACGGCGTGGGGAATATCAGAGAGAGTGTTACAGTGAGGGGTGTGGGGTATATCAGAGAGTGTTACACTGAGGGGTGTGGGGTATATCAGAGAGTGTTACAGTGAGGGGTGTGGGATATATCAGAGAGTGTTACACTGAGGGTTGTGTGGTATATCAGTGATTGTTACAGTGAGGGGTGTGGGGTATATCAGATAGTATTACAGTGAGGGGTGTGGGGTATATCAGAGAGTGTTACAGTGAGGGGTTTGACGTGTATCAGAGAGTGTTACGGCAAGGGGTTTGGGGTATATCAGAGAGTGTTACAGTGAGGGGTGTGGGGTAAATCAGAGAGTGTTACATTGAGGGGTGAGGGTAAAATCAGATAGTATTACAGTGAGGGGTATGGGATATATCAGAGACCCTTACAGTGAGCAGTGTGGGATATATCAGCGAATGTTACAGTGAGGGGTGTGGCGTATATAATAGGGTGTTACGCTGAGTGTTCTGGGGTATATCATAGAGTGTTACACTGAGGGTCGCGATGTATATCAGAGAATGTTACAGAGAGGGTTGTGGGGTATATCAGAGAGTCTTCGAGTGAGGGGTGTGGGGTAGATCAGAGAGTGTTACACTGAGGGGTGTGGTGTATATAAGTGAGTGTTACACTGAGGGGTGTGGGGTGGATCAGAGTGTGTTACAGTGAAGGGTGTGGGGTATATCAGAGAGTGTTACAGTGAGGGGTGTGGGGTCAATCGGAGAGTGTTCAACTGAGGGGTCTGGTGTATACCAGAGAATGTTACAATGAGGGTGTGGGGCATATCAGAGAGAGTTACAGTGAGGGGTGTGGCGTAAATCAGAGAATGTTACAGTGAGGGGTGTGGGGTATATCAGAGATTGTTAAAGTTAGGGGTTTGGGGTATATCAGAGAGACTTCGATTGAGGGGTGTGGGGTGTATCAGTGATTGTAACACTGAAGGTGTGGGATATATCAGAGTGTGTTACAGTGAGGGGTGTGAGGTATATCAGAGAGTATTGCATTGAGGGGTGAGGGGTATATCAGTGAGTGTTACACTGAGGGGTGTGGTGTAGATCAGAGTGTGTTAAGGTGAAGGGTGTGGGATATATCAGCCTGTTACAGTGAGGGGTGTGGGGTCTATAAGTGAGGGTTACGGTGAGGTGTGTGGGGTATATCAGAGAGTGTTACAGTGAGGGGTGTGAGGTATATCAGAGAGTGTTACAGTGAGGGGTGAGGGGTATATCAGAATCTGTTACTATGAGGGGAGTGGGACATATCAGAGAGTGTTACAGTGAGCTGTGTGGTGTATATCAGAGAGTTTTATAGTCAGGGGTGTGGGGTATTTCAGAGAGTGTTACACTGAGGGGTGTGGGGTATATCAGAGAATGTTACAATCAGGGGTGTGGGGTATATCAGAGAGTGTTACACTGAGGTGTGTGGTGTATATCAGAGAGTGTTATAGTCAGGCGTATGTGGTATATCTGAGAGTGTTACAGTGAGGGTTGTGGGGTATATCAGAGAGGGTTGCAGTGAGAGGTTGTGGGCTACATCAGACAGTGTTACAGTGAGGGGTTTGGGGTGAATCAGAGAGTGTTACTGTGAGGGGTGTAGGGGAAATCAGATAGTGTTACAGTGAGGGGTGTGGGGTATATCAGAGAGTGTTACAATCAGGTGTGTGGGGTATATCAAAGAGTGTTACAGTGAGGGGTGTGGGGTATATCAGAGAGTTTTACAGTGAGGGGTGTGGGGTATATCAGAGAGTGTTACAATGAGCGGTGTGGGGGAAATCAAAGAGTGTTACAGTGAGGTGTGTGGTGTATAGCAGAGAGTGTTACAATGAGGGGTGTGGGGTAAATCAGAGAGTGTTACAGTGAGGGGTGTGGGGTATATCAGAGAGTGTTACAGTGAGGGGTGTGGGGTATATCCGAGAGTGTTACAGTGAGGGGTGTGTCATGTATCAGAGAGTGTTACAGTAAAGGGTGTGGGGTATATCAGAGAGTGTTACAGTGACGGGTGTGGGGTAAATCAGAGAGTGTTACAGTGAGGGGTGAGGGGTAAATCAGATAGTGTTACAGTGAGGGGTGTGGGGAATATCAGAGAGAGTGTTACAGTGGGGGGGGGGTGGGGTAATTCAGAGAGTGTTACAATGAGGGATGTGGGGGAAATCAGAGAGTGTGACAGTGAGGGGTGTGGGGTATATCAAAGAGTGTTACAGTGAGGGTTGTGGGCTATGTCAGAGAGTGTTACAGTGAGGGGTGTGGGGTATATCAGAGAGTGTTACAGTGAGGAGTGTGGAGTATATCAGAGAGTGTTACAGTGAGGGGTGTGGGGAATATCAGAGAGAGTTTTACAGTGAGGGGTGTGGGGTAAATCAGAGAGTGTTACAATGAGTGGTGTGGGGGGAATCAGAGAGTGTTACAGTAATGGGTGTGGGGTATATCAGAGAGTGTTACAGTGAGGGGTGTGGGGTATATCAGAGAGTGTTACAGTGAGGAGTGTGGGGTATATCAGAGAGAGTGTTACAGTGAGGGGTGTGGGGTATATCAGAGTGTGTTACAATGAGGGGTGTGGGGTATATCATAGAGTGTTACACTGAGGCGTGTGGGGTATATCATAGAGTGTTACAGTGAGGGGTGTGGGGTATATCAGAGAGTGTTACACTGAGTGGTGTGAGGTATATCAGTGATTGTTACATTGAGGGGTGTGGGGTGTATCAGAGAGTGTTACAGTGAGGGGTGTGGGGTATATCAGATAGTGTTACAGTGAGGGGTGTGGGGTATATCAGAGAGTGTTACAGTGACGGATGTGGGGTAAATCAGAGAGTGTTACAGTGAGGGGTGTGAGGTGTATCAAAGAGTGTTACAGTAAGGGGTGTGGGGTATATCAGAGAGTGTTACAGTGACGGATGTGGGGTAAATCAGAGAGTGTTACAGTGAGGGGTGTGAGGTGTATCAAAGAGTGTTACAGTGAGGGGTGAGGGGGAGATCAGATAGTGTTACAGTGAGGGGTGAGGGGTATTTCATATAGTGTTACAGTGAGGGGTGAGGGGTATGTCAGATAGTGTTACAGTGACTGGTGTGGGGTATATCAGAGAGTGTTACAGTGAGGGTTGTGGTGTATATCAGAGAGTGTTACAGTGAGTGCTGTTGGGTATATCAGAGAGAGTTACAGTGAGGGGTGAGGGGTATTTCTGAGAGTGTTACAGTGAGTGGTGGGGTTTATCAGTGAGTGTTACCATGGGGGTGATGGGATATATCAGAGACCGCTCCAGTGAGCAGTGTGGGATATATCAGCGAATGCTACAGTGAGCGGTGTGGCGTATATAAGAGAGTGTCACGCTGAGGGGTGTGTGGTATATCATAGAGTGTTACACTGAGGGTTGCCATGTATATCAGAGAATGTTACAGAGAGGGGTGTGGGGTATATCAGAGAGTCTTCGAGTGAGGGGTGTGGGGTAGATCAGAGAGTGTTACACTGAGGGGTGTGGTGTATATAAGTGAGTGTTACACTGAGGGGTGTGGGATAGATCAGAGTGTGTTACAGTGAAGGGTGTGGGGTATATCAGAGAGTGTTACAGTGAGGGCTGTGGGGTAAATCAGAGAGTGTTACAGTGAGGGGTGTGGGGTCAATCAGAGAGTGTTCAACTGAGGGGTGTGGCGTAAATCAGAGAATGTTACAGTGAGGGGTGTGGGGCATATCAGAGAGAGTTAAAGTAAGGGGTTTGGGGTATATCAGAGAGACTTCGATTGAGGGGTGTGGGGTTTATCAGAGAGTGTTAGGGAAAGGGGTGTGCTGTATATCAGAGAGTGTTGCAGTAAGTGGTGTGGGGTATATCAGAGACTGTAACACTGAAGGTGTGGGATATATCAGAGTGTGTTACAGTGAGGGGTGTGGGGTATATCAGTGAGTGTTGCATTGAGGGGTGAGGGGTATATCAGTGATTGTTACACTGAGGGGTGTGGGGTAGATCAGAGTGTGTTACAGTGAAGGGTGTGGGGTATATCAGAGTATGTTACATTGAGTGGTGTGGGATATATCAGCCTGTTACAGTGAGGGGTGTGGTGTCTATAAGTGAGGGTTATGGTGAGGGGTGTGGGGTATATCAGAGAGTGTTACAGTGAGGAGTGTGAGGTATATCAGAGAGTGTTACAGTGCGAGGTGTGGTGTATATCAGAGAGTGTTATAGTCAGGGGTGTGGGGTATTTCAGAGAGTGTTACACTGAGGCGTGTGGGGTATATCAGAGAATGTTACAATCAGGGGTGTGGGGTCTATCAGTGAGCGTTACAGTGAGGGGTGTGGGGTATATCAGAGAGTGTTATAGTCAGGCGTATGGGGTATATCTGAGAGTGTTACAGTGAGGGTTGTGAGGTATATCAGAGAGGGTTGCAGTGAGATGTAGTGGGGTACATCAGACAGTGTTACAGTGAGGGGTGTGGGGTAAATCAGAGAGTGTTACCGTGAGTGGTGTGGAGTATATCAGTGAGTGTTACAGTGAGGGGTGTGGGGGAAATCAGATAGTGTTACAGTGAGGGGTGTGGGGTATATCAGAGAGACTTCGAGTGAGGGGTGTGTGGTAGATCAGAGAATGTTACCGTGAGGGGTGTGGGATATATCAGAGAGTGTTACATTGAGATGTGTGGGATATATCAGACTGTTACAGTGAGGGGTGTTGGGACTATCAGAGAGTGTTAGGGAAAGGGGTGTAGTGTATATCACAGAGTGTTACAGTGAGGGGTGTGGGGTATATCAGAGACTGTTACACTGAGGGGTATGGGATATTTCAGAGTGTGTTACAGTGAGGGGCGTGGGGTATATCAGAGAGTGTTACAGTATGCAGTGAGGGGTATATCAGTGCGTGTTACAGTGAGGTGTGTGGGGTATATTAGAGAGTGTTACAGTGAGTGGTGTGGGATATATTAGAGAATGTTACAATCTTGGGTGTGGGCTGTATCAGTGAGTGTTACAGTGAGGTGTGTGGGGTATATCAGAGTTTGTTACAGTTAGGGTTGTGTGGTGTATCAGTGCATGATGCAGTGAGGGGTGTGGATTATATCAGAGAGTGTTACAGTGAGGGGTGTGTTTTGTATCAGAGAGTGTTATAGTCAGGGGTGTGGGATATATCAGAGAATGTAACAGTGAGGGGTGTAGGTTATATCAGAGTGTGTTACAGTGAGGGTTGTGGGATATATCAGACTGTTACAGTGAGGGGTGTTGGGTCTATCAGAGAGTGTTACAGTGAGGGGTGTGTTGTGTATCAGATTCTGTTACAGTGAGGGGTGTGGGATATATCAGTGTTCCAGTGAGTGGTGTGGGGTATATCATGGAGTGTTACAGTGAGGGGTGTGGGCTATATCAGTGTGTAATACAGTGAGGTGTGTGGGGTATATCATAGAGTGTAACAGTGAGGGTTGTGGGGTATATCAGAGTGTGTTACAGTGAGGGCTGTTAGGTCTATCAGAGAGTGTTAGGGAACGGCGTGTGGGGTATATCAGAGTGTGTTACAGTGAGGGGTCTGGGATATATCAGAATGTGTTTCAATAACGGGTGTGGGGTATATCAGGGTGTGTTACAGTGAGGGGTGTGTGGTATATCAGAGAGTTTTACAGTAAGCGGTGTGGGGTATATCAGAGTCTGTTACTGTGAGTGGAGTTGGACATACCAGAGAGTGTTACAGTGAAGGGTGTGGGGTATATCAGAGAGCGTTACAGTGAGCGATGTGGTGTATATCAGAAAGTGTTACAGTGAGGGGTGTGGGATATATCAGAGAATGTTACAGTGAGGGGTGTTTGGTATATCAGAGAGTGTTACTGTGAGGGGTGCGGGTTATATCACAGAATGTTACACTGAAGGGTGTGGGGTATATCATAGAGTGTTGCACTGAGGGTTGCGATGTATATCAGAGAATGTTACAGAGAGGGGTGTGGGGTATATCAGAGAGTCTTCGAGTGAGGGGTGTGGGGTAGATCAGAGAGTGTTGCACTGAGGGGTTTGGGGTATATCAGAGGGTGTTACAGTGAAGGGTGTGGGGTATATCAGAGAGTGTTACAGTGAGGCGTGTGGGGTAAATCAGAGAGTGTTACAGTGGGTGCTGTGGAGTATATCAGAGAGTGTTCAACTGAGGGGTCAGGTGTATATCAGAGAATGTTACAATGAGGGTGTGGGGCATATCAGAGAGAGTTACAGTGAGGGGTGTGGCGTAAATCAGAGAATGTTACAGTGATGGGTGTGGGGTATATCAAAGAGTGTTACAGTAAGCGGTTTGGGGTATATCAGAGAGACTTCGATTGAGGGGTGTGGAGTATATCAGAGAGTGTTAGGGAAAGGGGTGTGCTGTATATCAGAGCGTGTTGCAGTGATGGGTGTGGGGTATATCAGAGACTGTTACACTGAGGGTTGCGATGTATATCAGAGAATGTTACAGAGAGGGGTGTGGGGTATATCAGAGAGACTTCGAGTGAGGGGTGTGGGGTAGATCAGAGAGTGTTACACTGAGGGGTGTGGTGTATATAAGTGAGTGTTACACTGAGGGGAGTAGGGTAGATCAGAGTGTGTTACAGTGAAGGGTGTGGGGTATATCAGAGAGTGTTACAGTGGGGGGGTGGGGTAAATCAGAGAGTGTTCAACTGAGGGGTCAGGTGTATATCAGAGAATGTTACAATGAGGGTGTGGGGCAAATCAGAGAGAGTTACAGTGAGGGGTGTGGCGTAAATCAGAGAATGTTACAGTGAGGAGTGTGGGGTGTATCAGAGATTGTTACAGTGAGGGGTGTGGGGTAAATCAGAAAGTGTTACAGTGAGGGTTGAGGGGGAAATCAGATAGTGTTACAGTGAGGGGTGTGTGGTATATCAGAGAGTGTTAAAGTGAGGAGTGTGGGGTATATCACAGAGTGTTACAGTGAGGCGAGTGGGGAATATCAGAGAGAGTGTTACAGTGAGGGTTATGGGGTATATCGGAGAGTGTTACAATGAGGGGTTTGGGGGAAATCAGAGAGTGTTACAGTGAGGGGTGTGGGGTATATCAGAGAGTGTTACAGTGAGCGGTGTGGGGTATATCAGAGAGTGTTACAGTGAGGAGTGTGGTGTATATCAGAGAGTGTTACAGTGAGGGTTGTGGGGTATATCAGAGAGTGTTACAGTGAGGAGTGTGGGGTATATCAGAGAGTGTTACAGTGAGGGGTGTGGGGTATATCAGAGAGTGTTACAGTGAGGAGTGTGGGGTATATCAGAGAGTGTTACAGTGAGGGTTGTGGGGTATATCAGAGAGTGTTACAGTGAGGAGTGTGGGGTATATCAGAGAGTGTTACAGTGAGGGGTGTGGGGTATATCAGAGAGTGTTACAGTGAGGAGTGTGGGGTATATCAGAGATTGTTACGGTGAGGGGTGTAGGGAATATCAGAGAGAGTTTTACAGTGAGGGGTGTGGGGTAAATCAGAGATTGTTACAATGAAGAGTGTGGGGGAAATCAGAGAGTGTTACAGTGAGGGGTGTGGGATATATCAGAGAGTGTTACAATGAGAGGTGTGGGGTATATCAGAGAGTGTTACAGTGAGGAGTGTGGGGTATATCAGAGAGTGTTACAGTGAGGGGTGTGGGGAATATCAGAGAGAGTGTTACTGTTAGGGGTGTGGGGTATATCAGAGAGTGTTACAGTGAGGGTTGTGGGGTATATCAGTGATTGTTACAGTGAGGGGTGTGGGGTATATCAAAGAGTGTTACAGTGAGGGCTGTGGGGTATATCAGATTGTGTTACAGTGAGGGGTGTGGGGTATATCAGAGAGTGTTACAGTGACGGATGTGGGGTAAATCAGAGAGTGTTACAGTGAGGGGTGTGAGGTGTATCAGAGAGTGTTACAGTAAGGGGTGTGGGGTATATCAGAGAGTGTTACAGTGACGGGTGTGGGGTAAATCAGAGATTGTTACAGTGAGGGGTGTGGGGTAAATCAGATAGTGTTACTGTGAGGGGTTGTGGGGTATTTCATATAGTGTTACAGTGAGGGGTTATGGGTATATCAGATAGTGTTACAGTGACGGGTGTGGGGTCTATCAGAGAGTGTTACACTGAGGGTTGTGGGGTATATCAGAGAGTGTTACAGTGGGTGCTGTTGGGTATATCAGAGAGTGTTACAGTGAGGGTTGAGGGGTATATCTGAGAGTGTTACAGTGAGGGATGGGGGTTTATCAGTGAGTGTTACCATGAGGGGTATGGGATATATCAGAGACCGTTACAGTGAGCAGTGTGGGATATATCAGCGAATGTTACAGTGAGGGGTGTGGCATATATAAGAGATTGTTACGCTGAGGGGTGTGGGGTATATCATAGAGTGTTACACTGAGGGTTGCCATGTATATCAGAGAATGTTACAGAGAGGGGTGTGGGGTATATCAGAGAGTCTTCGAGTGAGGGGTGTGGGGTAGATCAGAGAGTGTTACACTGAGCGGTGTGGTGTATATAAGTGAGTGTTACACTGAGGGGTGTGGGGTAGATCAGAGTGTGTTACAGTGAAGGGTGTGGGGTATATCAGAGAGTGTTACAGTGAGGGGTGTGAGGCGTATGAAAGAGTGTTACAGTAAGGGGTGTGGGGTATATCAGAGAGTGTTACAGTTAGGGGTGAGGGGTAAATCAGATAGTGCTACACTGAGGGGTGTGGGGTAGATCAGAGTGTGTTACAGTGAAGGGTGTGGGGTATATCAGAGAGTGTTACAGTGAGGGGTGTGAGGCGTATGAAAGAGTGTTACAGTAAGGGGTGTGGGGTATATCAGAGAGTGTTACAGTTAGGGGTGAGGGGTAAATCAGATAGTGTTACAGTGAGGGGTGATGGGTATTTCATATACTGTTACAGTGAGGTGTGAGGGCTATGTCAGATAGTGTTACAGTGACTGGTGTGGGGTATATCAGAGAGTGTTACAGTGACGGTTGTGGGGTATATCAGAGCGTGTTACAGTGAGTGCTGTTGTGTATATCAGAGAGTGTTACAGTGAGGGGTGAGGGGTATATCTGCGAGTGTTACAGTGAGTGGTGGGGTTTATCAGTGAGTGTTACCATGAGGGTTATGGGATATATCAGAGACCGTTACAGTGAGCAGTGTGGGATATATCAGAGAATGTTACAGAGAGGGGTGTGGGGTATATCAGAGAGTCTTCGAGTGAGGGTTGTGGGGTAGGTCAGAGAGTGTTACACTGAGGGGTGTGGTGTATATAAGTGAGTGTTACACTGAGGGGTGTGGGGTAGATCAGAGTGTGTTACAGTGAAGGGTGTGGGGTATATCAGAGAGTGTTACAGTGAGGGCTGTGGGGTAAATCAGAGAGTGTTACAGTGTGGGGTGTGGGGTCAATCAGAGAGTGTTCAACTGAGGGGTCTGGTGTATATCAGAGAATGTTACAATGAGGGTGTGGGGCATATCAGAGAGAGTTACAGTGAGGGGTGTGGCGTAAATCAGAGAATGTTACAGTGAGGGCTGTGGGGTATATCAGAGAGTGTTACAGTGAGGGGTGTGGGGTATATCAGAGTGTGTTACAGTGAGGAGTGTGGGGTATATCAGAGATTGTTACAGTGAGGCGTGTGGGGTATATCAGAGAGTATTACAGTGAGCGGTGTGGGGTATATCAGAGAGAGTGTTACAGTGAGGGGTGTGGGGTATATCAGAGAGTGTTACACTGAGGGGTGTGGGGTATATCATAGAGTGTTAGAGTGAGGGGTGTGGGGTATATCAGAGAGTGTTACAGTGAGGGGTGTGGGGTATATCAGAGAGTGTTACACTGAGGGGTGTGGGGTATATCAGAGAGTGTTACAGTGAGTGGTGTGGGGTATATCAGAGAGTGTTATACTGAGGGGTGTGGGGTATATCAGTGATTGTTACATTGAGGGGTGTGGGGTGTATCAGAGAGTGTTACAGTGAGGGGTGTGGGGTATATCAGGTGTTGTTACAGTGAGGGGTGTGGGGTATATCAGTGAGTGTTACAGTGACGGGTGTGGGGTAAATCAGAGAGTGTTACAGTGAGGGGTGTGAGGTGTATCAAAGAGTGTTACAGTAAGGGGTGAGGGGTATATCAGAGAGTGTTACAGTTAGGGGTGAGGGGTAAATCAGATAGTGTTACAGTGAGGGGTGATGGGTATTTCATATAGTGTTACAGTGAGGGGTGAGGGGTATGTCAGTTAGTGTTACAGTGACTGGTGTGGTGTATATCAGAGAGTGTTACAGTGACGGTTGTGGGGTATATCAGAGAGTGTTACAGTGAGTGCTGTTGGGTATATCAGAGTGTTACAGTGAGGGGTGAGGGGCATATCTGAGAGTGTTACAGTGATTGGTGGGGTTTATCAGTGAGTGTTACCATGAGGGTTATGGGATATATCAGAGACCGTTACAGTGAGCAGTGTGGGATATATCAGCGAATGTTACAGTGAAGGGTGTGGCGTATATAAGAGATTGTTACGCTGAGGGGTGTGGGGTATATCATAGAGTGTTACACTGAGGGTTGCCATGTATATCAGAGAATGTTACAGAGAGGGGTGTGGGGTATATCAGAGAGTCTTCGAGTGAGGGGTGTGGGGTAGATCAGAGAGTGTTACAGTGAGGGGTGTGGTGTATATAAGTGAGTGTTACACTGAGGGGTGTGGGGTAGATCAGAGTGTGTTACAGTGAGGGCTGTGGGGTAAATCAGAGAGTGTTACAGTGAGGGCTGTGGGGTAAATCAGAGAGTGTTACAGTGAGGGGTGTGGGGTCAATCGGAGAGTGTTCAACTGAGGGGTCTGGTGTATATCAGAGAATGTTACAATGAGGGTGTGGGGCATATCAGAGAGAGTTACAGTGAGGGGTGTGGCGTAAATCAGAGAATGTTACAGTGAGGGCTGTGGGGTATATCAGAGATTGTTAAAGTTAGGGGTTTGGGGTATATCATAGAGACTTCGATTGAGGGGTGTGGGGTATATCAGAGAGTGTTACAGTGAGGGCTGTGCTGTGTATCAGAGAGTGTTGCAGTGAGGGGTGTGGGGTATATCAGAGACTGTAACACTGAAGGTGTGGGATATATCAGAGTGTGTTACAGTGAGGGGTGCGAGGTATATCAGAGGGTGTTGCATTGAGGGGTGAGGGGTATATCAGTGATTGTTACACTGAGGGGTGTGGGATAGATCAGAGTGTGTTACAGTGAAGGGTGTGGGGTATATCAGAGTATGTTGAATTGAGTGGTGTGCGATATATCAGCCTGTTACAGTGAGGGGTGTGGGGTCTATAAGTGAGGGTTACGGTGAGGGGTTTGGGGTATATCAGAGAGTGTTACAGAGGGTTGTGGGGTATATCAGAGTGTGTTACAGTGACAGGTGTGGGGTAAATCAGAGAGTGTTACAGTGAGGGGTGAGGGGTAAATCAGATAGTATTACAGTGAGGGGTGTGGGGAATATCAGAGAGTGTGTTACAGTGGGGGGGGTGGGGTAAATCAGAAAGTGTTACAATGAGGGATGTGGGGGAAATGAGAGTGTTACAGTGAGGGGTGTGGGTTATATCAAAGAGTGTTACAGTGAGGAGTGTGGGGTATATCAGAGAGTGTCACAGTGAGGGGTGTGGGGAATATCAGAGTGAGTTTTACAGTGAGGGGTGTGGGGTAAATCAGAATGTTACAATGAGTGGTGTGGGGGGAATCAGAGAGTGTTACAGTAAGGTGTGTGGGGTATATCAGAGAGGGTTACAGTGAGGGGTGTGGGGTATATCAGAGAGTGTTACAGTGAGGGGTGTGGGGAATATCAGAGTGAGTTTTACAGTGAGGGGTGTGGGGTAAATCAGAATGTTACAATGAGTGGTGTGGGGGGAATCAGAGAGTGTTACAGTAAGGTGTGTGGGGTATATCAGAGAGGGTTACAGTGAGGGGTGTGGGGTATATCAGAGAGTGTTACAGTGAGGAGTGTGGGGTATATCAGACAGTGTAACAGTGAGGCGTGTGGGGTATATCAGAGAGTATTACAGTGAGCGGTGTGGGGAATATCAGAGAGAGTGTTACAGTGAGGGGTGTGGGGTATATCAGAGAGTGTTACACTGAGGGGTGTGGGGTATATCAGAGAGTGTTACAGTGAGGGGTGTGGGGTATATCAGTGATTGTTACAGTGAGGGGTGTGGGGTGTATCAGAGAGTGTTACAGTGAGGGGTGTGGGGTATATCAGATAGTGTTACAGTGAGGGGTGTGGGATATATCAGAGAGTGTTACAGTGACGAGTGTGGAGTAAATCAGAGAGTGTTACAGTGAGGGGTGTGAGGTGTATCAAAGAGTGTTACAGTAAGGGGTGTGGGGTATATCAGAGAGTGTTACAGTGAGGGGTGTGGGGTATATCAGAGAGTGTTACACTGAGGGGTGTAGGGTATATCAGAGAGTGTTACAGTGAGGGGCGTGGGGTATATCAGAGAGTGTTACTTTGAGGGGTGTGGGGTATATCAGTGATTGTTACAGTGAGGGGTGTGGGGTGTATCAGAGAGTGTTACAGTGAGGGGTGTGGGGTATATCAGATAGTGTTACAGTGAGGGGTGTGGGGTATATCAGAGAGTGTTACAGTGACGGGTGTGGGGTAAATCAGAGAGTGTTACAGTGAGGGGTGTGAGGTGTATCAAAGAGTGTTACAGTAAGGGGTGTCGGGTATATCAGAGAGTGTTACAGTTAGGGGTGAGGGGTAAATCAGATAGTGTTACAGTGAGGGGTGATGGGTATTTCCTATAGTGTTACAGTGAGGGGTGAGGGGTATGTCGAATAGTGTTACAGTGACTGGTGTGGGGTATATCAGAGAGTGTTACAGTGACGGTTGTGGGGTATATCAGAGAGTGTTACATTGAGTGCTATTGGGTATATCAGAGAGTGTTACAGTGAGGGGTGAGGGGTATATCTGAGAGTGTTACAGTGAGTGGTGGGGTTGATCAGTGAGTGTTACCATGAGGGTTATGGGATATATCAGAGACCGTTACAGTGAGCAGTGTGGGATATATCAGCGAATGTTACAGTGAGGGGTGTGGCGTATATAAGAGATGGTTACACTGAGGGGTGTGGGGTATATCATAGAGTGTTACACTGAGGGTTGCCATGTATATCAGAGAATGTTACAGAGAGGGTTGTGGGGTATATCAGAGAGTCTTCGAGTGAGGGGTGTGGGGTAGATCAGAGAGTGTTACACTGAGGGGTGTGGTGTATATAAGTGAGTATTACACTGAGGGGTGTGGGGTAGATCAGAGTGTGTTACAGTGAAGGGTGTGGGGTATATCAGAGAGTGTTACAGTGAGGGCTGTGGGGTAAATAAAAGAGAGTGTTACAGTGAGGGGTGTGGGGTCAATCAGAGAGTGTTCAACTGAGGGGTCTGGTGTATATCAGAGAATGTTACAATGAGGGTGTGGGGCATATCAGAGAGAGTTACAGTGAGGGGTGTGGCGTAAATCAGAGAATGTTACAGTGAGGGCTGTGGGGTATATCAGAGATTGTTAAAGTTAGGGGTTTGGGGTATATCAGAGAGACTTCGATTGAGGGGTGTGGGGTGTATCAGAGAGTGTTACAGTGAGTGCTGTGCTGTGTATCAGAGAGTGTTGCAGTGAGGGGTGTGGGGTATATCAGAGACTGTAACACTGAAGGTGTGGGATATATCAGAGTGTGTTACAGTGAGGGGTATGAGGTATATCAGAGAGTGTTGCATTGAGGGGTGAGGGGTATATCAGTGATTGTTACACTGAGGGGTGTGGGATAGATCAGAGTGTGTTACAGTGAAGGGTGTGGGGTATATCAGAGTATGTTAAATTGAGTGGTGTGGGATATATCAGCCTGTTACAGTGAGGGGTGGGGGGTCTATAAGTGAGGGTTACGGTGAGGGGTGTGGGGTATATCAGAGAGTGTTACAGTGAGGGTTGTGGGGTATATCAGTGAGTGTTACACTGAGGGGTGTGGGGTATATCAGAGATTGTTACAGTGAGGGGTGTGGGGTACATCCGAGAGTGTTACAGTGAGGGGTGTGACGTGTATCAGAGAGTGTTACAGTAAGGGGTGTGGGGTATATCAGAGTGTGTTACAGTGACGGGTGTGGGGTAAATCAGAGAGTGTTACAGTGAGGGGTGAGGGGTATATCAGAGAGTGTTACAGTGAGGGGTGTGGGGTCAATCAGAGAGTGTGTTACAGTGGGGGGGGTGGGGTAAATCAGAAAGTGTTACAATGAGGGATGTGGGGGAAATCAGAGAGTATTACAGTGAGGGGTGTGGGGTATATCAAAGAGTGTTACAGTGAGGGGTGTGGGGTATATCAGAGAGTGTTACAGTGAGGGGTGTGGGGTATATCAGAGAGTGTTACAGTGAGGAGTGTGGGGTATATCAGAGAGTGTTACAGTGAGGGGTGTGGGGAATATCAGAGAGAGTTTTACAGTGAGGGGTGTGGGGTAAATCAGAATGTTACAATGAGTGGTGTGGGGGGAATCAGAGAGTGTTACAGTAAGGTGTGTGGGGTATATCAGAGAGGGTTACAGTGAGGGGTGTGGGGTATATCATAGAGTGTTACAGTGAGGGATGTGGGGTATATCAGAGAGTGTTACAGTGAGGGGTGTGGGGTATATCAGAGAGTGTTACACTGAGGGATGTGGGGTATATCAGAGAGTGTTACACTGAGGGGTGTGGGGTATATCAGAGAGTGTTACAGTGAGGAGTGTGGTGTATATCAGAGAGTATTACAGTGAGCGGTGTGGGGAATATCAGAGAGAGTGTTACAGTGAGGGGTGTGGGGTATATCAGAGAGTGTTACACTGAGGGGTGTGGGGTATATCAGAGAGTGTTACAGTGAGGGGTGTGGTGTATATCAGAGAATGTTACGCTGAGGGGTGTGGGGTATATCATAGAGTGTTACACTGAGGGTTGCCATGTATATCAGAGAATGTTACAGAGAGGGGTGTGGGGTATATCAGAGAGTCTTCGAGTGAGGGGTGTGGGGTAGATCAGAGAGTGTTACACTGAGCGGTGTGGTGTATATAAGTGAGTGTTACACTGAGGGGTGTGGGGTAGATCAGAGTGTGTTACAGTGAAGGGTGTGGGGTATATCAGAGAGTGTTACAGTGAGGGCTGTGGGGTAAATCAGAGAGTGTTACAGTGAGGGGTGTGGGGTCAATCAGAGAGTGTTCAACTGAGGGGTCTGGTGTATATCAGAGAATGTTACAATGAGGGTGTGGGGCATATCAGAGAGAGTTACAGTGAGGGGTGTGGCGTAAATCAGAGAATGTTACAGTGAGGGCTGTGGGGTATATCAGAGATTGTTAAAGTTAGGGGTTTGGGGTATATTAGAGAGACTTCGATTGAGGGGTGTGGGGTATATCAGAGACTGTAACACTGAAGGTGTGGGATATATCAGAGTGTGTTACAGTGAGGGGTGTGAGGTATATCAGAGAGTGTTGCATTGAGGGGTGAGGGGTATATCAGTGATTGTTACACTGAGGGGTGTGGGATAGATCAGAGTGTGTTACAGTGAAGGGTGTGGGGTATATCAGAGTATGTTAAATTGAGTGGTGTGGGATATATCAGCCTGTTACAGTGAGTGGTGCGGGGTCTATAAGTGAGGGTTACGGTGAGGGGTGTGGGGTATATCAGAGAGTGTTACAGTGAGGGTTGTGGGGTATATCAGAGAGTGTTACACTGAGGGGTGTGGGGTATATCAGAGAGTGTTACAGTGAGGGTGAGGGGCATATTAGAGAGAGTTACAGTGAGGGGTGTGGCGTGAATCAGAGAATGTTACAGTGATCGGTGTGGGGTATATCAGAGAGTGTTACACTGAGGGTGTGGGATATATCAGAGTGTGTTACAGTGAGGGGTGTGAGGTATATCAGAGAGTGTTGCATGGAGGGGTGAGGGGTATATCAGTGAGTGTTACACTGAGGGGTGTGGGGTAGATCAGAGTGTGTTAGTGAAGGGTGTGGGGTATATCAGAGTGAGTTACAGTGAGGGTTGTGGGATATATCAGCCTGTTACAGTGAGGGTTGTGGGGTCTATAAGTGAGGGTTACGGTGAGGGGTGTGGGGTATATCAGAGAGTGTTACAGTGAGGGGTGTGAGGTATATCAGAATCTGTTACTATGAGGGGAGTGGGACATATCAGAGAGAGTGTAACAGGGGTGTGGGGTAAATCAGAGAGTGTTACAATGAGGGATGTGGGGTATATCAGAGAGTGTTACAGTGAGGGGTGGGGGGTACATCCGAGAGTGTTACAGTGAGGGGTGTGACGTGTATCAGAGAGTGTTACAGTAAGGGGTGTGGGGTATATCAGAGTGTGTTACAGTGATGGGTGTGGGGTAAATCAGAGAGTGTTACAGTGAGGGGTGAGGGGTAAATCAGATAATGTTACAGTGAGGGGTGTGGGGGAAATCAGAGAGTGTTACAGTGAGGGGTGTGGGGTATATCAAAGAGTGTTACAGTGAGCGGTGTGGTGTATATCAGAGTGTGTTAAAGTGAGGGGTGTGGGGTATATCAGAGAGTGTTACAGTGAGGAGTGTGGGGTATATCAGAGAGTGTTACAGTGAGGGGTGTGGGGAATATCAGAGAGAGTTTTACAGTGAGTGGTGTGGGGTAAATCAGAATGTCACAATGAGTGGTGTGGGGGGAATCAGAGAGTGTTACAGTAAGGTGTGTGGGGCATATCAGAGAGGGTTACAGTGAGGGGTGTGGGGTATATCAGAGAGTGTTACAGTGAGGGGTGTGGGGTATATCAGACAGTGTTACAGTGAGGGGTGTGGGGTATATCAAAGAGTATTACAGTGAGCGGTGTGGGGAATATCAGAGAGAGTGTTACAGTGAGGGGTGTGGGGTATATCAGAGAGTGTTACACTGAGGGGTGTGGGGTATATCATAGAGTGTTACAGTGAGGGGTGTGGGGTATATCAGAGAGTGTTACAGTGAGGGGTGTGGGGTATATCAGAGAGTGTTACACTGAGGGGTGTGGGGTATATCAGAGAGTGTTACTTTGAGGGGTGTGGGGTATATCAGTGATTGTTACAGTGAGGGGTGTGGGGTGTATCAGAGAGTGTTACAGTGAGGGGTGTGGGGTATATCAGAGAGTGTTACAGTGAGGGGTGTGGGGTATATCAGAGAGTGTTACAGTGACGGGTGTGGGGTAAATCAGAGAGTGTTACAGTGAGGGGTGTGAGGTGTATCAAAGAGTGTTACAGTAAGGGGTGTGGGGTATATCAGAGAGTGTTACAGTTAGGGGTGAGGGGTAAATCAGATAGTGTTACAGTGAGGGGTGATGGGTATTTTATATAGTGTTACAGTGAGGCGTGAGGGGTATGTCGAATAGTGTTACAGTGACTGGTGTGGGGTATATCAGAGAGTGTTACAGTGACGGTTGTGGGGTACATCAGAGAGTGTTACAGTGAGTGCTGTTGGGTATATCAGAGAGTGTTACAGTGAGGGGTGAGGGGTATATCTGAGAGTGTTACAGTGAGTGGTGGGGTTTATCAGTGAGTGTTACCATGAGGGTTATGGGATATATCAGAGACCGTTACAGTGAGCAGTGTGGGATATATCAGCGAATGTTACAGTGAGGGGTGTGGCGTATATAAGAGATGGTTACGCTGAGGGGTGTGGGGTATATCATAGAGTGTTACACTGAGGGTTGCCATGTATATCAGAGAATGTTACAGAGAGGGTTGTGGGGTATATCAGAGAGTCTTCGAGTGAGGGGTGTGGGGTAGATCAGAGAGTGTTACAGTGAGGGGTGTGGTGTATATAAGTGAGTGTTACACTGAGGGGTGTGGGGTAGATCAGAGTGTGTTACAGTGAAGGGTGTGGGGTATATCAGAGAGTGTTACAGTGAGGGCTGTGGGGTAAATCAGAGAGTGTTACAGTGAGGGGTGTGGGGTCAATCAGAGAGTGTTCAACTGAGGGGTCTGGTGTATATCAGAGAATGTTACAATGAGGGTGTGGGGCATATCAGAGAGAGTTACAGTGAGGGGTGTGGCGTAAATCAGAGAATGTTACAGTGAGGGCTGTGGGGTATATCAGAGATTGTTAAAGTTAGGGGTGTGGGGTATATCAGAGAGTGTTGCAGTGAGGGGTGTGGGGTATATCAGAGACTGTAACACTGAAGGTGTGGGATATATCAGAGTGTGTTACAGTGAGGGGTGTGAGGTATATCAGAGAGTGTTGCATTGAGGGGTGAGGGGTATATCAGTGATTGTTACACTGAGGGGTGTGGGGTAGGTCAGAGTGTGTTACAGTGAAGGGTGTGGGGTATATCAGAGTATGTTAAATTGAGTGGTGTGGGATATATCAGCCTGTTACAGTGAGGGGTGTGGGGTCTATAAGTGAGGGTTACGGTGAGGGGTGTGGGGTATATCAGAGAGTGTTACAGTGAGGGGTGTGAGGTATATCAGAGAGTGTTACAGTGAGGGGTGAGTGGTATCTCAGAATCTGTTACTATGAGGGGAGTGGGACATATCAGAGAGTGTTACAGTGAGAGGTGTGGTGTATATCAGAGAGTGTTACACTGAGGGGTGTGGGGTATATCAGAGAATGTTACAATCAGGGGTGTGGGGTCTATCAGTGAGTGTTACAGTGAGGGGTGTGGGGTATATCAGAGAGTGTTATAGTAAGGCTTATGGGGTATATCTGAGAGTGTTACAGTGAGGGTTGTGAGGTATATCAGAGAGGGTTGCAGTGAGATGTTGTGGCGTACATCAGACAGTGTTACAGTGAGGGGTGTGGGTTAAATCAGAGAGTGTTACCGTGAGGGGTGTGGAGTATATCAGTGAGTGTTACAGTGAGGGGTGTGGGGGAAATCAGATAGTGTTACAGTGAGGGTTGTGGGGTATATCAGAGAGTGTTACAGTGAGGGGTGTGGGGTATACCAGAGAGACTTCGAGTGAGGGGTGTGCGGTAGATCAGAGAATGTTACCGTGAGGGGTGTGGGATATATCAGAGAGTGTTACAGTGAGATGTGTGGGATATATCAGACTGTTACAGTGAGGGGTGTTGGGACTATCAGAGAGTGTTAGGGAAAGGGGTGTAGTGTATATCACAGAGTGTTACAGTGAGGGGTGTGGGGTATATCAGAGACTGTTACACTGAGGGGTGTGGGATATTTCAGAATGTGTTACAGTGAGGGGCGTGGGGTATATCAGAGAGTGTTACAGTATGCAGTGAGTGGTATATCAGTGCGTGTTACAGTGAGGTGTGTGGGGTATATTAGAGAGTGTTACAGTGAGTGGTGTGGGATATATTAGAGAATGTTACAATCTTGGGTGTGGGCTGTATCAGTGAGTGTTACAGTGAGGTGTGTGGGGTATATCAGAGTTTGTTACAGTTAGGGTTGTGTGGTGTATCAGTGCATGATGCAGTGAGGGGTGTGGATTATATCAGAGAGTGTTACAGTGAGGGGTGTGTTTTGTATCAGAGAGTGTTATAGTCAGGGGTGTGGGATATATCAGAGAATGTAACAGTGAGGGGTGTAGGTTATATCAGAGTGTGTTACAGTGAGGGTTGTGGGATATATCTGACTGTTACAGTGAGGGGTGTTGGGTCTATCAGAGAGTGTTACAGTGAGGAGTGTGGGGTATATCAGACAGTGTTACAGTGAGGGGTGTGGGGTATATCAGAGAGTATTACAGTGAGCGGTGTGGGGAATATCAGAGTGTTACAGTGAGGGGTGTGGGGTATATTAGAGAGTGTTACAGTGAGGGGTGTGGAGTATTGCAGAGAATGTTACAGTGAGGGGTGTGGGGTATATCAGAGAGTGTTACAGTGAGGGGTGTGGGGTATATCAGAGAGTGTTACACTGAGGGGTGTGGGGTATATCAGAGAGTGTTACAGTGAGGGGTGTGGGGTATATCAGAGACTGTTGCAGTGAGGGGCGTGGGGTATATCAGAGAGTGTTGCTGTGTTGGGTGTGGGATATATCAGAGAATGTCGCAGTGAATGTTGTGGGGTATATCAGAGAATGTTCCAGAGAGGTGTGTGGGGTATATCAGAGAGTGTTATAGTGAGCGTTGAGGGGTATATCAGAGACTGTTACAGTGAAGTGTTTGGGCTCTTTCAGAGAGTGTTATACTGAGGAGTGTTGGGTATATCAGAGAGTGTTATAGTGAGGGTTGTGGGGTATATCAGAGAGTGCTACAGTGAGGGTTGTGGGGTGTTTTGGTGTGTATTACAGTGACTGGAGTCTGCTTAATTCATATCGTTTCTTAAATATTGTTTTCATTAATTCGCTTAATTATTACTGCCCATCCCTAACTAACCCTTGAAGGGGCGGTGGTGAGCTGCCTTCTTGAGCCCTTGCAGTCTGTGTGATGTTGGTGCTGCGGCACTGCTGTTAGTGATGGTGTTCCAGGAATTTGACCCGGCGACAGTGAAGGAACGGCCGATATATTCTCAAGTCGGGATGGCGAGTGCGGCTCGGAGGGGAATTTCCAGGTGGTGGCGTTCCCCGTGCGTCTGCTGCCCTCGTCCTTCTAGATGGTAGCGGTCGTGGGTTTGGAAGGTGCTGTCGAAGGAGCCTCGGTGAGTTGCTGCAGTGCATCTTGTAGATGGTACACACACTGCTGCCACTGTGAGTCGGTGGTGGGGGGAATGAATGTTGGTGGAGGGGGTGCCGATCAAGCGGGGGCTGCTTTGTCCTGGACGGCGTCGAGCCGCACTCATCCAGGCAAGTGGGGAGTGTCCCATCACACTCCTGACGTGAACGAGACCAGGAATTTAACGGTGGGGTGGGGTCGGGGAGGGGGTGCGATTTGCCCTGGATCAGAAAGGAGAAGAGTCAACGGGCAGTGGAGGTGGTGAGTGGGACTCCCATGTAGGCCAGACCGGGTAAGGACAGGGGATTTCCCTTCCCTCATGGGGGGCTGCAGTGGACCGGGTGGATTCACCTGGCACTCGGGAACGTTTCCACGCTCGCCATGAGGCCTACGAATTCCCGGTTTTCTCTGGGAACCAATTCCACCACCTGGGTCACGACAGGATTCGAACCGGCCGTGGGGGGGATGGTTGGAAGGGCCGGGGAGGTCGGTACCCCCCCACCCAGAGCGTTACCCCCTGGGGTTTCCGGATTAACGGCCCAGTGACAGTGCTCACGACGTCATCACCTCACCGGGCAGTGATTTGTCCCCGCAGGGTGACCCGTGTCCATCCAGCCCCGCGCGCTCCCGCTCTCCCAACGAGGAGACTCAGAGAGGGTCATCGTGAGTCGGAGCAGGAGTGGGCCATTCAGCCCCACGAGCCTGCCCCACCGACCCTTAGTGCCCACCCGGGAGGCAAGTAGCAGTCGAACATCTCCAAATCCCATTGGCCGGCTCGGGCCCAGCATTTATTGCCCAACCCTAGTTGTCCCTTGAGAAAGTGGCGTTGAGTTGCCCTATTGAACCGCCGCACTCCACGCTTGCCTGTCCGTAACCCTGACTTCCCCCCTTCCCCTGCCCCATCGCGCCCCCCATCTCCCCCCCATCACCCTCGACTCCCCTCGTCGTCGATCAAAACTCTGTCTCACTCGGCCTCGGATATATTCAGTAACCCGGCCTCCGCCGCTCTCTGGGGGCGGCGGGGGGGGGGGGGGAGAGAATCCCACAGACTGACCCCCCCCGACTGAGAGAAGAAATTCCTCCTCGTCTCCCTCTTCACTAGGAGACCCTCCCCGCCTTATTTTTAAACTGTGCCCCCCCCCGTCGTTCTAGAATCCCCCCCCTCCATGAGAGGGGAAACACCCTCTCAGCATCCACCCTGTCAAACCTCCTCTCTTCCCCCCCCCCACCCCTCAGGATCTTATCTGTCTCAATAAGATCCCCTCTCGTTCTTCTAAACCCCAATGGGTACCGACCCCGACCTGCTCAACCTTTCCCCATGAGACAAACCCCACCCCTTCATCCCGGGAATCGGCCGAGCGAACCTTCTCCCAACGGTTCCCAACGCAAGAAGGTGGCTGACCACCACCGCCACCATCGCCCGTTCTCAAGGGGCAACATTGCCAGCAATGCCCCAGAACCGGGTCTGTACACACTAATGCCCCAAAAGGGTTCCTTGCCCCAACAGGCGTTGAAGCTGAGCTGCTGCAAGCGGGGGAAGACTATGGTGGAGACGCTAAGTCCAAGGCGCTTGTCCCCACTTTATATCTGCCCCCCCCTCAGCCGTCAACCCCCAAGTTGGCCGCGGCGCTCCGGAAGGTTCCGCTCCTGTTGTTCACCAGAAAAAGACGAGTCGAGTCAGAGGCTGGGAGTCTCGGCCTTTATTAACGACGCAGACAAAGGGCCCACGCGCAAGGACAGTAATTGCAGGACACGCACCCAAGGAACTTTTTGACTCCAAAACGCTCGCCGACAATAGGGACCACGGTTCAGGAGGAAATTGTTGGCTTGTGTGAGGCGATGAAGCCAAGATGTGGTGGTGGGGGGGGGAAACGAGGGGGGAGTTGGTTAGCAGGCGGAACCTCGGACACCCATCGCCCATTGGTCGTCGCGCTCCGGCCAGAAGGGTCGGAGGTCAAGTCGGCAGCCCCACGAGCCGATGAACCTGATCGCCCCCACCCTCCCCCTAATCCTCTCAGGTCGGCTGGGATTGTCGGCGTCGATCGGCAAATGTTCTAGAAGGCACTCCTCGGCGGGGAGGGTGGTGGAGGGGAGTCAAGGGTTGCAGGCAGCGCTGCTCAGGCTTCTCTCAATGGGCTGGGCCCAGGCCTGGTTGCCGGACTCGGCAGGCATACTGCTGACCCCCCCTCCCCCCCGCCAGTCACCGGCGGGCAGCTACATGTAGCTGTCCACACGGTGGGTGCCGCCGGCCTCCAGCTCCACCGGGCCCCGGCTGGACCCCAAGGTGACGGCCACTCTGTCGGCGCTCCACTGCACGTCCACGAAGCCCGGCTTGAAACTGCTCACCAGGCAGCTCAGGGTGGCCGTGCCGGCCCAGGACATTTCGTCCTGCGATGGGGGGAAGACGGTGACAGACGGTGGAATGGCCGCACTGCCTGTTGGAGGGTGGAGGGGGGGGAAGAAAAGAAGAGAGTTAGAGAAGCGCCAGGAACCAGGTTTAACCATGGCATTCGCACCCTTCCCCCACTATCTCGGTTAGACGTCTAAATATTTCCTTCTCGTAAAAAGAGCGAGGCCCAGCTCATCCCTAGTTGCCCCTCAAAAAGGTGGCGGTGTGCCATCTTCTCGAACCGCTGCAGTCCTGTACTTACACCCACCGTGCTGTTAGGGAGGGAGTTCCCAGGATTTTGACCCAGCAACAGTGAAGGAACGGCCGATATATTTCCAAGTCGGGATGGCGAATGCGGCTCAGAGGGGAACTTCCAGGTGGGGGTGTTCCCCGTGCATCTGCTGCCCTCGTCCTTCTAGATGGTAGTGGTCGTGGGTTTGGAAGGTGCTGTCGAAGGAGCCTGGGTGAGTTGCTGCGATGCATCTTGTAGATGGTACACACACTGCTGCTACTGTGCATCGGTGGTGGAGGGAGTGAATGTTTGTGGATGGGGTGCCGATCGTGCGGGGGCTGCTTTGTCCTGGATGGTGTCGAACTTCTTGAGTGTTGTGGGAGCCGCACTCATCCAGGCAAGTGGGGGGGAATGCTCACTCTCCTGATGTGAAGGAGACCAGGAATTCGATGGTGGGGGTGGTGCAAGTTGGTGAGGGGCACAACGCTAGATGGCCAGGATATTCCCACTCCATTATTTGGTGGAGCACAAAATATTGGCAGACTGTGGCCGTAGGATAGGGTGTCATGTCTATGAGGCTATGGGGTCCAGATAGTGGGGTGTGGTGTAATCGGGGTGTGGCGGGTTGAGGTAGTGGGCTTGGGGTAAAGGGGGAGTGGAAAGCGGGGTAATAGAGTAGTGGGGAGTGGGGTAATGGGCGAGTGGGGTAATGGGCGATTTGGGGAGTGGGGTAATGGGGGTGTGGGGAGTGGTGTAATGAGGGTATGGGGAGTGGGGTAATGGGGTGTTGGGATCGGGGTAATGGGGATGTGGGGAGTGGGGTAATGGAGTAGTGGTGGGGTGGGGTAATGGGTGAGTAGGGTAATGGGCGAGTTGAGGAGTGGTGTAATGGGGGTGTGGAGAGTGGTGTAATGGGGATGTGGGGAGTTGGGTAATGGGGATGTGGGGAGTGGGGTAATGGAATAGTGGTGGGGTGGGGTAATGGGGAATGGGGGAATGGGGAGTGGGGAAATGGGGGTGTGGGGAGTGGGGTAATGGTAGTATGTTGGTGTGGGGTAATGGGGAGCAGGACATGGGGTAAAGGGGGTGTAGGGAGTAGGTGATGGGGGAGTGGAGCATTGGGTAATGGGTTACTGGGATGGGTAATGGTGAAGCAGGGTGTGGGGTAATGGGAGAGCGAGTAGTGGGGTAAAGAGGGTGTGGCGAGTGGGGTAATGGGGGAGTGGGGGAATGGGGACTGGGGTAATGGTGTGAGGAGTGGGGTAATGGGGATGTGGGGAGTGGGGTAATGGTGGTGTGGGGAGTGGGATAATGGGGGACTGGGGTAATGGGGGCATGGGTAATGGGGGATTTGGTAATGGGGAAGTGGGGTAATGGGGGTGTGGGGAGTGGGGTTTTGGGGTGTGGGGTTTGGGGTAATGGTGGTGTGTGGAGTGAGATAATAGGGGAGTGGGGTAATGGGGGTTTGGGCAGTGGGGTAATGGGGGAGTGGGGTAATGGGGAAGTGGGGTAATGGGGGTGTGAGGTAATGGGGCAGTGGGATAATGGGGGTGTGGGGAGTGGGGTAATGGGGGAATGGGGTAATGGGGAAGTGGGGTAATGGGGGAGTGGGTAATGGGGTAATGGGGGTGTGCATCATGGGGTAAAGGGGGTGTAGGGAGTAGGTGATGGGGGAGTGGGGCATTGGGTAATGGGTTACTGGGGTGGGTAATGGTGAAGCAGGGTGTGAGGTAATGGGGCTGTGGTAGGTGGGGTAATGGGAGAGCGGGGATTGGGGTAAAGAGTTTATGGAGAGTGGGGTAATGGGGGTGTGGGGAGTGGGGTAATGGAGTAGTGGTGGGCTGGGCTAATGGGGGGGTGGGGGAATGGGGAGTGGGGAAATTGGGTGTGGGAATTGGGGTAATGGGTTTGTGGTGGTGTGGGGTAATAGGGGAGTGGAGCATTGGGTAATGTGTTACTGGGGTGGGTAATGGTGAAGCAGGGTGTGAGGTAATGGGGCTGTGGTAGGGTGGGGTAATGGGAGAGCCGGTAGTGGGGTAAAGAAGGTGTGGCGAGTGGGGTAATGGGGGAGTGGGGTAATGGAGTAGTGGTGGGGTGGGGTAATAGGGGAGTGGGGGAATGGGGAGTGGGGTAATGGTGTAAGGAGTGGGGTAAAGGGGGTGTGGGGAGTGGGGTAATTGTGGTGTGGGGAGTGGGATAATGGGGGACTGGGGTAATGGGGGCATGGGTAATGGGGGATTTGGTAATGGGGAAGTGGGGTAATGGGGGTGTGGGGAGTGGGGTTTGGGGGTGTGGGGAGTGGGGTAATGGTGGTGTGTGGAGTGAGATAATAGGGGAGTGGGGTAATGGGGGAGTGGGTAATGGGGGTATGGGGTAATGGGGGAGTGGTGTAATGGGGGTGTGGGGAGTGGGGTAATGGGGGAATGGGGAAGTGGGGTAATGGGGGAGTGGGGTAATGGGGAAGTGGGGTAATGGGAGTGTGGGGTAATGGGGGAGTGGTGTAATGGGGGTGTGGGGAGTGGGGTAATGGGGGAATGGGGAAGTGGGGTAATGGGGGAGTGGGGTAATGGGGAAGTAGGGTAATGGGAGAGTGGGTAATGGGAGAGTGGGATAATGGGGAAGTGGGGTAATGGCGAAGTCGAGTAATGTGGGGTGTGTGGAGTGCGGCAATGAGGGAGTGGTGTAATGGGGGTGTGGGGATTGGGTAATGGGGGTGTGGGGAGTGGTAATGGGGGTGTGGGGAGTGGGGTAATGGGGGAGTGGATAATGGGGTAATGGGGGTGTGCATCGTGGGATAAAGGGGGTGTAGGGAGTAGGTGATGGGGGAGTGGGGCATTGGGTAATGGGTTACTGGGGTGGGTAATGGTGAAGCAGGGTGTGAGGTAATGGGGCTGTGGTAGGGTGGGATAATGGGAGAGCAGGGAGTGGGGTAAAGAGGGTGTGAGGGGGGGTAGGGTAATGGAGTAGTGGTGGGGTGGGGTAATAGGGGAGTGGGAGAATGGGGAGTGGGTTAATGGTGTGGGGAGTGGCTGAATGGGGGAGAGAGATAATGGGGAAGTGAGGTAATGGGGCTGTGGTAGGGTGGGGTAATGGGAGAGCGGGGAAAAGAGGGGTGGCGAGTGGGGTAATGGGGGAGTGGGGTAATGGAGTAGTGGTGGGGTTGGGTAATAGGGGAGTGGGGTAATGGTGTAGGGAGTGGGGTAATGGGGGTGTGGGGAGTGAGGTAATGGTGGTGTGGGGAGTGGGATAATGGGATAATGGGGTTACGGGGGGTGTGGGGAGTGGGGTAATGGGGAAGTGGGGTAATGGGAGTGTGGGTAGTGGGGTAAAAGGGGAGTGGGGAGTGGGGCAATGGGGGTGTGCAGAATGGGGTAATGTGTGAGTGCGGTAA
Source organism: Carcharodon carcharias (assembly GCF_017639515.1). Taxonomy (NCBI): domain Eukaryota; kingdom Metazoa; phylum Chordata; class Chondrichthyes; order Lamniformes; family Lamnidae; genus Carcharodon; species Carcharodon carcharias. The sequence goes on from NW_024470624.1 coordinate 9,301,475, forward strand.
TTGGGATGCAGGATGTGGGGTAATGGGGCTGTGGGGAGAGGGGAAATGGGGTAGTGGGGCAATGGAGGAGTGGGGTAATGGGGGTGTGGGGAGTGAGGTAATGGTGGTGTGGGGAGTGGGATAATGGGGGAGTGGGGTAAATGGGGGTGTGGATAATGGGGAGTCGGTAATGGGGAAGTGGGGTAATGGGGGTGTGGGGATTGGGGTAATGGGGGAGTGGGGTAATGTGGGTGCAGGATGTGGGGTTATGGGGAGAGGGGTTATGGGGGAGTAGGGTATTGGTGGTGTGGGGTAATGGGGGAGTGGGGAATGGGGGTGTGGGGTGTGAAATAATGGGGGTGTGGGGTAATGGGGGAGTGAGGTAATGGGGGAATGAGGTAATAGGAGTGTGGAGTGTGAGGTAATGGGGGAGTGGGGTAATGGGGGAGTGGGGAGTGGGCTAGTGGGGGAGTGGAATGATGGGGGTGTGGGGAGTGGGGTAAATGGGGGAGTGGAGTAATGGGGGAGTGATGGGGCAGGCTAGTGGAGGGGTGGGGTATTGGGGTAGTTGGGTAATGGGGGTGTTGGGTAATGGGGTGTGGGGGGTATTGGGGGAGTGGGGTAATGGGGGTGCAGGATGTGGGGTAATGGGGGTGTGAGGTAATGGGGGACGGGGAAATGGGGGGTGGGGGGGCTAATGGGGGAGTGGGGTAATGGGGGAGTGGGGTAATGGAGGAGTGGGGTAATGGGGGAGTGGTGGGGCGGGCTAGTGGGGGAGTTGGGGGGGTGGGGTATTGGGGGTGGAGCAGTCCGGAGGGCGGGTGGGGTAATTGGGTTGAGACGTGGGGGTGGGGGTGGGGAGCGGGGGGTGGGGGGGGGAGACTTGAGGAGGGGGAGGCAGCCTGGCGGAGCCTGGGGCCGGGGGCGTCCTGGGGAAGGGGGGGGTGGGAGGGGGGGTGTGGGGGAAGGGGCAATTTGGGTGGGGAGGGGGCCCGGGGAGGGTGGGGGCTGTGAGGGCGAGGGGATGGGATGTGGCGCTGGGGAATGCGGGGGGGGGGGGGGGGTGTGTGGTGGTGGGGGATGGGGAGGAGAAGTGGGGGGGGGCACGGGGATGGGGAGGGGGAGGTGGGGTGAGTGTGGGTGGGGCGGCGCCGTTAATACTGGGAGGCCCCACGGCGCCAACCCGGCTGGGGAGGGTAGCACCACCCGATGGCGGGAGGGCGACACTACGCCCGGGGTTATTCCACCCGCTCCGTAAAGGGGAGGGGTTACAGGGCACCAATGGTCCCAGCCTAACCCCGGCCAGGAACCAAGCCGCTCAACTCCGGCGGCGGCGTGGGGAAGGTTTCCTGCCGGATCGCGAATTCTCCCACCGGATCTCCCCGACTCCCCGGACCCGCAGCATTAACCGTCCCTCCCCTTTGACCTTTACGAAGGACTTGGTGGCCGGGCTGAGGCTGGTGGACCGCAGCGGGCCTCACGTCCCCAGCACAGCTCGGTGGGGACAGACTCCCTCCCCCCGCCGAGTTTGGCATCAAAGGCGGAGGCCGGGACCGGAGAGCTGTGCTGGGGGGGGGCGGGGGGTGGTGATGGGACCCCACCTCGCCGGCTAACTGGTGCCTCACGGGCATGCTAGGCCCACTCCCTGCCCAACCCGCTCGGCCGCAACCCCCTCACCCCCCCGCCCACCCGCTCGACCCGCCTCGATCTCGCCGTCCCCCAGCCCGTCCCGCTCCGTCACTGAGAGCAGAAGGTCGTAGGTCCGAGGCAGCCAATCTGGAGGCTCCGGCTCCGTGTTCCAGTGCTGACTCCGGGTGCTGGTAGTGAGGGAGTGCGGCTCTGTCGGAGGGTTAGTCCTGAGGGAGTGCTGCTCTGTCGGAGGGTCAGTGCTGAGGGAGTGCTGCAATGTCAGTGGGTCAGGACTGAGGGAGTGCTGCTCTGTCGGAGGGTCAGTACTGAGGGAGTGCTGCTTTGTCAGAGGGTCAGTGCTGAGGGAGTGCTGCACTGTCAGTGGGTCAGGACTGAGGGAGTGCTGCTCTGTCGGAGGATCAGTACTGAGGGAGCGCTGCTCTGTCGGAGGGTTAGTACTGAGGGAGTGCTGCTCTGTCGGAGGATCAGTACTGAGGGAGTGCTGCTCTGTTGGAGGGTCAGTGTTGAGGGAGTGCTGCAGTGTCAGAGGGTCAGCACTGAGGGAGCGCTGCGTTGTGGGAGCGGCAGTACTGAGGGAGTGCCGCACTGTCAGAGGGATAATACTGAGGGAGTGCTGCACTGTCAGAGGGGCAGTATAATACTGAAGGAGTGCCGCAACATCGGTGTTGCTGTTTTTCAGATGAGACATTAAACTGAGGCCCTGCCTGCCCTCTCCAGTACAACACAGGAACACAGGACTCGTCTCCTCAGGACCTTATCTGTTTCAATAAGATCACCTCTCACAATTCCGAACCCCGATCTCTTTGGGCCAATCCTGCTCTGCTCAAAGTCGCCTCGTAAGATAAACCCTTGATGCTTGAGGAGTTGGCCTAGTGAATGTTCTCTGAACTGCTTCAAACGTAACTTTACCCCTTCCGAATAAGCAACACAAAACTGTTACACAGCGCTCCTGAAGTAGTCCTCACGAAAGCCCTGTACAGCTGCTGTAAAACTCCCCTCACTTTTACACTTCAGCCCCTCAGCGATAAAGACCAACGCTCCCCGTGCCTCCCTCGTCGCTTGCTGTCACCGAACGCTGACCTTTTTGTGATTCACGTCCCAGGACGCTCGGATCCCCTTGGTACCTCAGAGTCCCGCAGCCTCACTCCATCTAAATAATACCCCGCCTGTCTCATCTCCCTTGCCAAACCGGGCAACCTCGCGTTCTCCCACATTACGCTCCACCTGCCAAATTTTCGCCCGCTCGCTTAACCGCTCCGCACCCCCTTGACAACTGAATTTCCAACCATCTCTGTGCCTGCGGCAAATTTGGCGAGCACACGCCTTCAACCCCTTCGTCCAATGTCATTGGTATGGATTGTAAAGAGCCAAGACCCCAGCACTGATCCCTGTGGCGCTCTGCTAGTTACAGCCAGCATTTATCCCTACTCTCTGCTCCCTGCTAGCTAAACCACCTTCTGTCCATGCTAATATGTCGCGGCTACACCATGAGATCTTATCTTGTGTAGTAAGCTTTGACGTTAACAGCTCATCAAATAACTTTTGGAAATCCAAGTGCAGCAGCACATCTACAGATTGTATCAGAAACTGAACCGGACCAGCCATATAAATACTACGGCTACAAGAGCAGGTCAGAGGCTGGGAATCCTGCGGAGAGTCACTCACCTCCTGACTCCCCCCAAAGCCTGTCCACCATCTACAAGGCACAAGTCAGGAGTGTGATGGGACACTCCCCCCACTTGCCTGGATGAGTGCGGCTCCCTCAACACTCGAGAAGCTCGACACCGTCCAGGACAAAGCAGCCCCCGCTCGATCAGCACCCCATCCACAAACATTCACTCCCCCCACCACCGACGCACAGTGGCAGCAGTGTGTGTACCATCTACAAGATGCACTGCAGCAACTCACCCAGGCTCCTTCGACAACACCTTCCAAACCCACGACCGCTACCGTCTAGAAGGACGAGGGCAGCAGACGCACGGGGAACACCCCCACCTGGAAGTTCCCCTCCGAGCCGCACTCGCCATCCCGACTTGGGAATATATCGGCTGTACCTTCACTGTCGCCGGGTCAAAATCCTGGGAACTCCCTCCCTAACAGCATGGTGGGTGCGCCTACACCACAGGGACTGCAGCAGCTCAAGAAGGCGGCTCACCCACCACCACCTTCTCAAGGGGGCAGTTAGGGACAGGCCATAAACGCTGGGCCCGGCCCACATGGCCCTGAATGAATAAAAAAAAAGGTTCCCCTTGCCCCACCTTGCTAGTTACTTCCTCAAAGAGCTGTAATAAAGTAGTTAAACACCATCTGCCTTTCACAAAACCATGACGACCGTGCCCGATTGCATTGTGGGTTTCCTGAGCATCTTGCTATGACCTCCTTAATGACGGACTCTAGCGACTTCCCGACGCCATACGTCCAGCTCCCTCGTTCACTCGGATCCTGGCCGACCAGCATCTCAACCCCCCACCACCCCCCCACCCCCCACCACTAGCCCTCTCCGGATAATTTAACCCATTTAGCCCTCCCCCCCAACCGGCCGGGGATCGTTCTGGCCAATCAGCTCCGCCCACCCCCCACCACCCCCGAGGCCTATACATGATCCCTGAAGTGAGGGGGTGGGGGGGTGGTTCCTAGGACTGAACACAGGTTCCCCGAGCGGGGTCTGACTAGTGCTCTATACAGCTGAATCTCCAGTTCCCTCCCTATCCAAGCTCCTCCGGTATAACGAGCGATGTCCAATTCCAATTTGGAATTAGTTATTGCGCCGTTCCGCTCGATTTTCATCATTCCTGTACCCGGACACCTAGATTTCTCTCTCTTTCTCTCTCTCCCCTTATCCACAGTTCCAAGCCTCTTGGGATTCAGGAAAATAACATCGGATGGGGGGGTTGGGGTGGAGGACTGAGAGTGAACTCCCGGCGCGGAGCAGCGGGAGTTAGATCAGGGGTGGCCCAATCGTGGGCTCGCAGGATTTTAACAGCGCAGGAGGAGGCCATTCAGCCCATGCCGTCAGCAACCCCGGCTCTCCAAATAATCACCGGATGCCCTCACGGATGCCCCTGATGGAACCTGGCCCTGCCAGGCTCCCAGGCAGCGCATTCCAGACCCCAACTGCTCCGCTCTGTGAGAAAAGGGTTTTTTTCACATCGTCCTCGCTCCTTTTGCGAATCGCTTTAAATCCCTGCTCCCCCGCACCCCCCCCCCACCTTTTCCAAGTGGGAACAGCTTCTCCCTGTCGGCTCTGTCCAGAACCCCCCCCCCTCCCCCCCCCGCCCCCCTTCGTGGTTTTGAACATCTCTATCGAATCTCCTCTCAGCCTCCCTCTCTCCGAGGAGAACCGTCCCAACCTCTCCAATCTATCCTCGGAGCTGAAGTGTCTCATCCCTGGGAACGTTCTTGTAAACCTCTTCTGCACTTTCTCCGATGCGTTCACATCCTCCCTATAATGTGGTGCCCAGAACATAGAAACTAGGAGCGGGAGGAAGGCCATTTGGCCCTTCGAGCCTGCTCCGCCATTCATTATGATCGTTGCTGATCATCCAACTCAATAGCCCTGCTCCTGCTTTCTCCCCATATCCTTTGATCCCTTTCGCCCCCTAGAGCTACATCTAACTCCTTCTTGAAAACATACAATGTTTTGGTCTCAACTACTTTCTGTGGAAGTGAATTCCACAGGCTCACCGCTCTCTGGGTGAAGAAATTTCTCCTCATCTCTGTTCTAAATGGTCTACCCCGTATCCTCAGACTGTGACCCCTGGTTCTGGACTCCCCCACCATCAGGAACATCCTTCCTGCATCTGCCCTGTCTAGTCCTGTTAGAATTTTATTGGTTTCTATGAGATTCCGCCAACCCCGCCTCGCCACCAACTCATTCAAAGAGCAAAGAAAAGTACAGCACAGGAACAGACCCTTCAGCCCTCCAAGCCTGCACCGACCATATTGCCCGTCAACTAAAACATCTTGCACTTCCGGGGTCCGTATCCCTCTATTCCCATCTTATTCATGTATTTGTCAAGCTGCCTCTTAAACCCCACTATCCTACCTGCTTCCACCACCTCCTCTGGCAGCGAATTCCAGACACTCACTACCCTCTGCGTAAAAGTCTTGCCCCGCACATCTCCTCTATAGTTTTCTCCTCTCACCTTAAATCTATGTCCCCTAGTAATTGACTCTTCCACCCTGGGAAAAATCTTCTGACTATCCACTCTGTCCATGCCACTCATAATTTTGAAAACTTCTATCGAGTCGCCCCTCGATCTCCGTCGCTCTAGTGAGAACAATCTGAGTTTCTCCAACCTCTCCTCGAAGCTAATAACCTCCAGATCAGGCAGCATCCTGGTAAACCTCCTCTGCACCCTCTCCAGTGCCTCCATATCCTTCTGGTAATGTGGTGACCAGAATTGCACGCAATATTCCAAGTGTGGCCTAACCAAGGTTCTATACAGCTGCAGCATGACTTCCCAGCTTTTATACTCAGTACCCCTGCCGATGAAGGCAAGCATGCCATATGCCTTCCTGACGACCTTATCCACCTGCGTTGCCACTTTCAGTGACCTGTGGACCTGTACACCCAGATCCCTCTGTCCATCAATGCGCTTAAGGGTTCTGCCATTTACTGTGTAATTCCTGCCTGTATTAGACCTTCCAAAATGCATTACCTCGCATTTGTCCGGATTAAACTTCATCTGCCATTTCTCCGCCCAAGTCTCCAACTGATCTATATCCCGTTGTATCCTTTGACAATCCTCTTCACTATCTGCAACTCCTCCAACCTTAGTGTCGTCTGCAAACTTACTAATTAGCCCAGTTACATTTTCCTCCAAATCATTTACATATACTACAAACAGCAATGGTCCCAGCACTGATCCCTGCGGAACACTACTAGTCACAGCTCTCCATTCAGAAAAGCACCCTTCCACTGCTACCCACTGTCTTCTATGACCAAGCCAATTCTGTATCCATCCTGCCAGCTCACCTGTGATCCTGTGCGACCTTATCTTCTGTACCAGTCTGCCATGAGGGACCTTGTCAAAGGCCTTACTGAAATCCATGTAGATAACATCCACTGCCCTTCCATCGTCGATCATCTTTGTCACTTCCTCGAAAAGCGCGATCAACTTAGTGAGACATGACCTCCCCTTCACAAAACCATTCTGCCTCTCACTAATGCGCCCATTTGCTTCCAAATGGTAGTAAATCCTATCACTTCCGAACTCCAGCAAATATAATCCTAATCAACTCAATCTCTCCTCATATGTCAGTCTCGCCATCCCAGGAATCAGTCGGGTAAACCTTCGCTGCACTCCCTCTATAGCAAGAACATCCTTCCTCAGATAAGGAGACCAAAACTGCGCACGATATTCCAGGTGCGGTCTCACCAAGGCCCTGTACAATTGCAGCAAGACATCCCTGTTCCTGTACTCGAATCCTCTGGCTATGAAGGCCAACATACCATTTGCCTTCTTTACCGCCTGCTGCACCTGTATCGCTTACCTTCAGCGACTGGTGTACAAGGACACCCAGGTCTCGTTGCACATTCCCCTCTCTCAATTTATAGCCATTCAGATAATAATCTGCCTTCCTGTTTTTGCTACCAAAGTGGATAACCTCACATTTATCCACATTATACTGCATCTGCCATGCATTTGCCCACTCACTCAGCTTGTAAATCACACTGAAGCATCTCTGCATCCTCCTTACAGCTCACCATCCCACCCAGCTTTGTGTCATCTGCAAATTTGGAGATATTACATTTAGTTCCCTCATCTAAATCATTAATATATATTGAGAATAACTGGGGTCCCAGCACCGATCCCTGCGGTATCCCACTAGTCACTGCCTGCCATTCGGAAAAAGACCCATTTATTCCTACTCTTTGTTTCCTGTCTGCCAACCAGTTTTCTATCAATCTCAATACACTAACCCCCAAATCCCATGCGCTTTAATCTTACACACCAATCTCTTATGTGGGACCTTGTCGAAAGCCTTCTGAAAGTCCAAATAAACCACATCCACTGACTCCCCTTCATCAACTCTACTGGTTACATCCCCGAAAAATTCCAGTAGATTTGTCAAGCATGATTTCCCTTTCCAAATATTACACAATATTCCAGCTGAGGTCTAACCAGTGTCTTATATAAATTCAGCATAACCTTCCTGCTCTTGTACTCTATGCCCCCATTAATAACCCAGGATACGATATGCTTTACTAACCGCTCTCTCCACCTGTCCTGCCAGCTTCAATGATTGATGCACACGTACATCCAGGTCCCTCTGCTCCTGCACCCCCTTCAGAATTCCACCCCTTATTTTATATTTGCCTGCCCTGCCTAATCGCCTAATCCGGGTTAACAATATTGACCGGCGCTCCATAACAAGCGAAGCAAGCCACCTCCTCAGCCGCGGAACGTGCTGGCATGTCCCCGAGGGAGGAAGGCGCACCCCTGTCCCCTGTACGGAGCTCGCCGCTCGGCCCACGCTCTCCCCCGGCGGAGAGAGATGACCCGGCGCCCTTCCGGACCCCGCGCTCTGGATGTTCACCCGGCGCAAAGGAAAGTGGCAGCAAAGCAGGGCTCGAGCGTTGGGGGCGGGGGGAGGGGGTGGGGGGGTGGAGGGGGGGGGGGGGTGGCGGTGGTGGAGGACCTGACTGTAGAAGAAAGGGTTAAAAAATGGTCGACTCACTCTGAACATCCAACGGGATCCCGTTGCCCGTGACATGGGCACAGTGGGGCCGGCGCCAGGTGAGCGCCTTACAAAAACACCACCCTCAGTCCTCGGTCCTCAGGGTGTGGGTGGGTCGATGGCGAGGCCCGGTGGTGGGTACCCGGTCACCTCCGCGTCGTCCCCCGAGAGCGGCTTGGGTGGAGAGACCTCCTCGAGCGTCAGCCTCTGTGCGGGATACAGGCTGCCCCGGTTCAGCCACACGTCTCAGCCCGTCGCCGGCGAAGCTTGGGGGGGGGGGTGGCGCGGTGGGGGGTGGCGGGGAGGGCGGAGGTAGCCTAGGGAGCTGTTGCCGGGGTCAGGAGGCAGAGGCGACCGGAGTGGCGAAGAGGAAGGTCCCTCCGGGGTCGAGGCGTCGGATGAGGTTTCTGTCAGGCCGCGTATCACCGTGTAACCAAGGTCACCGAGCTACGCCAGGCAGTAATAGACAGCCCCGTCCGCGGCCTCCACGTTGCTGACGCTCAGGTAGTAGCTGAAGCTGGACTTGTGGGCCGAAGCACTGAATAGGTCTGGGATGCCCGGGGCCCAATAGATTTTCTGGTCTCCGGTACGAACTAAATCACCCTGGGGAGGCCCGGTGCCTGGCGCAGCCAGTTTACTTCGTAGGTGCCGGGGCTGACGCCGTGGAGGTTGCATTTCAGTTTCACCGTCTCGCCGGCGTTGACCGTCCCGGTGAGGGGGTCTTGAGTGACTCGAGGGTCGGCGAGGACACCTGGAAAGCAACGAGACAGCTGTCAGTGAGGGAGGGGCGGGATTCGCTGGCGGACCCCACACCCAAACCCCTTAAATAAATTAAAAAGGGAAACAGACTGTCGGTGAGTGAGGGGCTTTCACTGTGGACCCCACACCCAAACCCCTTAAATAAATTATAAAGGGAAACAGACTGTCAGTGAGGGAGGGGCTTTCACTGTGGACCCCACACCCAAACCCCTTAAATAAATTAAAAGGGAAACAATCTGTCAGTAAGGAAGGGGATTCACTGTGGACCCCACACACAAACCCCTTAAATAAATTAAAAGGGAAACAATGTCAGTGAGGGAGGAGGTGGATTTGCTGGAGGACCCCACACCCAGCCCCTTAAATAAGTTAAAAGGGAAAAAGTCTGTCGGTGAGGGAGGGGGGAACTCGCTGGCGGACCCCACATCCAAACACCTTAAATAAATTAAAAAGGACATAAACTGTCGGTGAGGGAGGGGCTTTCACTGTGGACCCCACACCCAAACCCCTTAAATAAATTAAAAGGGAAACAATCTGTCGGTGAGGGAGGAGCTTTCACTGTGGACCCCACACCCAAACTCCTTAAATAAATTAAAAGGGAAACAATCTGTCAGTGAGGTAGCGGGGGGGACGGGGGGGATTCGCTGGCGGACCCCACACCCAGCCCCTTAAATAAGTTAAAAGGGAAACAATTTGTCATTGAGGACTGGGGGGATTCGCTGGTGGACCCCACACCCAAACGCCTTAAATAAATTAAAAAGGAAACAATCTGTCAGTGAGGGAGGGGGCGTTTCCGCTGGCGGACACTACACCCAGCCCCTTAAATAAATTAAAAGGGAAACAATTTGACAGTGAGGATTGGGGGGATTCGCTGGTGGACCCCACACCAAAACCCCTTAAATAAATTAAAGAGAAACAATCTGTCGGTGAGGGAGGGGATTCGCTGGTGGACCCCACACCTAAACACCAAATGCCAAATCTATCCAGAGTTTTGTGAGGGTAGATAAGGGGGAACCAGTGGATGTAATGCATTAGGAGTTTTAAATGATATTCAATGAGGTTGTTACACAAGACTAGGGCTCACAGGACTGGGGGAGATATATTAGCATGGATTAAGGGTTTGATTCAAAGACAGGGGTTTGGAATAACTAGGTGATTTTTGGAAAAGGCAGGCCGGGACTAGAGGAGTACCGCATGGATCTGCGCCCGGGCCTTCGTTATTTGCAATCTACATCAATGGCTTCGATGAGGGGACTGAGTGCAACGAACCCAAGTTTGCTGATGATGCAAGGTTAGCTGGGAAGGTAAGCTGTGAGGAGGACACAAAGAGACTGCAAAGAGATACAGTCTGGCTTAAGTGAGTGGCCAGCAAGGTGGGGGATGGGAGCATCACACGGGGCAGTGAGAGAGTGTCCACTTTGGCAGGACAGATGGAAAAGCAGGAAGTATTTTAAAAGGCGAGAGGCAATTAAATGTTGGGATTCGGGGGGTGGGGGGGTGGGGGGGGGGGGTTTAGGATCCTTGTGCATAAATCGCAGAGAGTTAAGATACCAACCCAGCAAACAACCAGGGAGGCCAATGCTTCATTGGCCTCCATTGTGAGAGGTTCAGAGTGAGGAAGTCTCGCTGCTTTTCTATCGGGCTTTGGTAAAACCGCCCCTGGGGAATTGGAGGTGGGGGGGGGGGCAGAGATCTTGGTGGGTAGTAGGGCTGGGGGAGGTCACCCAGGTTAGGGAGCGGCCACCGATTCCCCGCCCCCATCTATCATTGGCGTCCCACCATCTACGGTCCCCCAGAGGAGGGGAGGGGGAGGCAAGGGGAGGGGAGGGGAAGGGGAGGTGGTGGAGAGGAGGGGTAGGAGAGGGGGAGTGGGAGTGTAGGGGAAGGGAGGGGTGGGGAATGGAGATGAGGGGGAGGGAGATGAGAGGAAGGGGAGGGGTAGGAGAGGGGGAGGCATAGAAGAGGAGGAGGGGTAGGGGAAGGGCAGGGAGGGGGGTGGGAACGGGAGGGTAGGGGAGGGGGAGGAGAGGCAAGGGGTAGCGATGGGGAGGTGAGGGGAAGGGAGGGTAGGGGAAGTGAAGATAGGCGAAGGGAGGGGAAGTGAAGAGAGGTGGAGGGGAGGGGAAGTGAAGAGAGGGGAGGGGAGGGGGAGGGGATGGGAAGAGAGGGGAGGGGAGGCAAGGGGTAGGGAGGGGGAAGGGAAGGGAGTAAGGGAGGGGAGGGGAGGCAGGGACGTGGGTTCAGCTCCCACCAACGGCAGCCGGCGGAATTTAAATTCTGTCCAACTCGGGGAGCCTCAGTCACGGTGAACATGAGAACCACCATCGGCTGCGGTTAAAAACCCCACCCGGCCCGGCTCACTCATCTGGAAATGGGTGGGGGGCAGGGGTCCAGGAACCTGAAGGCAGGGCCGGCTTTGATGGTGAAGCGATTCAAACTGGTGGGGGGGGGGGCGGGGTGGGGAAGAGGGGGTAACGTTCGAGAGGACGGAACTGGATGAATGCGGAGGATCTTGGAGTGTCGAGGGGGCTGGAGGCGATTCCAGGGCGTATAGGGAGGGAGGGGTGGGTGTGTGAAGGGTGAGGCCACAGAGGGGGATTGGCAAACGAGGGCGAGGATGTTAAAATCGAGGCGTCGCCAGACCCGGGAGCCAATCGGGGAGCACGGAGAGATGATGGGGAGGGGTGGGCGCGGAGGTGGGGGGGGGGTGGGGGATGGGAATGGGGCCGGGCGCGAGTTAGGACAGGGGGGAGGGGCAGCGGAGTTTTGGGATGAGCTGACGTTTACGGAGGGCGGGAATGTGGCTGGGACGAGTCGAGTCCCCGGAGGCGAGGGAGGCAGGAGCTGAGGTGAGACAAGGAGGGTGGGGCGGTGACTGTCGGGCGATGTTCCGGACGTGGGAACAGGCGGTGACGGAGAGAACGCGCAGTCAGGAACGCCGGCTTGACCTCAAACCGGACGCAGCGAGGCTGGGAGTGGCCTGGGGGTGGAGTGGGGTCAGCTCGGAGCAGTTGCCGGGCGAGGGGACTCGGGGCTGGGGAGTGGAGTTGGAGGCGGGTGTGGAGGCAATGGCTTCAGCCTCCCCGGTGTTGAACTGGGGGAAATTCCTGCTCAGCCCGGCCCTGGATATCGGGTAAGCAGCCTGGTCATTCAGCAACAGCGGAGGGGTCGAGAGACAGGTGTGGGGCCGGTGGTGGTGAGGTGGTGCTAGGGGTCCTCAGTGAACCTGTGAAAACTGACACTGAGCTTTAGGATGATGTTGCCGAGGGACAGCGGTGTAGACAAGAATCAGGAAGAGGTGGGAGGCGGGGTGGGGACAAGGATCGATCCCTGGGAGGACACCGGAGGTAATGGGACGGGAGCAGGGAGAGAAGCCGCCGCAAGTGATCCCATGTCTGCCTACGGGTGAGATGGATAAGGACGGAACAGAGAGAGGGCAGCCCCACCCCAGCCAGACAACATAATGGTGGGTGGGGGGGGTGTGTGGGGAGAGGAGTTGGAGGAGGACGGCGGGGTCGACCCTGTGCCAAAGGTTGCAGACGCGGGGTCGAGGGGGCAGGAGGTGTGTCCCGTGGAGAAGGATGAGCTCGGGGAGGGTGTGAGGGGAGATGGGGGAGAGAAACTGGAGAAAGAGGCAAGTTCAGGGCTGGCGTGTGGACGGGGTGGGGGTGAGGTGCCTGTCGGGGAGGTTTGGGGGCTGAGGGACAGGGTGGGGGGTGGGAGGGAAGCAGCAGAGGCTGCTGAATGGATCAATCCCAGGCCGGACACATTGGGTTTAAATGTTGGATTGTAAATTGCCTCAGTTCTGCTGTGTGAGTGGTGGCAATAGTCGGGCTCATTACTGAATCGCCTCTCCTCATGACCTTGCCTACTCCAGCAACCTGGCTACTGTCTCACAGCCAAACGCACCACCATTAAACCGGAAAATCACCACCTGGAACCTCGGAGACAACCACAATTCACATTTCTACCATTTTAATTTCTCATCTGGCAACCCACTAGTTCATGGGAATTAAACTTCTCTCCACAGAGAGAGAGAGAGGGAGAGACAGAAACAGAGAGAGAAAGAGAGGCAGAGAGACAGAGAGACAGACAGAGAGAGACAGACAGATAGAGACAGACAGATAGAGACAGACAGAGAGAGAGAGACAGAGAGAGACAGAGAGAGAAAGACAGAGAGAGACAGACAGAGAGAGAGAGAGACAGAGAGGGATACAGAGAGAAAGAGGCAGAGAGAGACAGAAAGAGAGAGGGAGAGAGAGATAGAAAGACAGAGAGAGACAGGAGAGAGACAAAAAGAAAGAGAGAGAGAGACAGAGATAAAAAGACAGAGAGACAGGGATGTGAGAGAGAGAATCAGAGAAAACAGAAAGTGGGGCAGAGAGGCAGATTGAGTGAGAGAGAGAAGGAGAAGGGGATGAGAGGGAAGGGGAGAAGCAGAAACGAGGGGGAGAGAAGGGGAGACACTGAGAGACAGAGGGAGAAGCAGGAAGAGGGACATAGGCAGATACAGGGGCAGAATGAGAGAGAGAGAGAGAAGCAGAAACAAGAAGGAGAGACATAGGCAGATTGAGTGAGAGTGGGAGAGAAAAACCGAGAGAGACAGAAAGATAGAAAGAGAAAGAGAGAGACCGAGATAGAAAGATAGGGAGAGACAAGAGAAACAGAGGCAGAAACAAGATGGACACAGATGGTGAAAGAGACAGCAGGTTTCACTCCCCACCCGCCGCCCCCCCCCCCCCCGCAAACCCCCCAGCAGCTGCTCCGTCCAGGTTGTGTGAGACCCGTCCAGGGGGGAAACGGCCGGACTATTTTCAAACGGTGAGAAGTACCTTCAGCAGTTTCACTCCAGATATAACCGGGACCGAGAGTGGTGGTGTCAGGGGGAAGGGGCGGGGTGGTCATGTAGCAGAGCGCAGAGATCAGACAGAGTCACCAGGGGGTATGTCACCACCGGCAGACAGAGTGGCACAGTGTCCTTGGTGCCTGGCGGAGGTTAGGGGGTGGGGGGGGCGGGGGTGGTGGTGCGTGAGGGTCTTCGTCAATGAAACCAGCAAGGCCGGCGCGGGTTGGGGGGGGTGGAATAAGGGGGCCGAGGGGAAACTGGGCAGGAAGGAAAACCCATCAAAAGCTAAAGCATCCCTAAACCCGACCCCCATCCCCCGCCCCGACTCCATTTTCTTCCAAAAGACCCTTTTCCTCCATGTGCCCTGATGTTCATGGGCCTGAAGCTTCATTGAGCCGTGGGACATGGGCGTCGTTTGCTATTACCTATCCCCTTAAATGACGGCTTAAAGGGGGCATTTGAGAGCAGACCGCATCGCTGCATGTGTCCAGAGTCACGCGTAGGGCCAGACCGGGCAAGGAGGGCAGATTTCCCTCCCCCACAGGGCATTAGCGAACCAGATGGGGTTTTAATGACAATCGGCAATGGTTTCCTGGTCACCGTCGGCCTTTCCAGGCCAGATTTTTAATTGGATCCAAATTCCACCACCCGCCGGGAGCAGGATTCGAACCTGGGCTCTCCCTGAACCCGGCCGGCTTGCCCACCTCCCTCGATCCCTCATGGGGTAGGCAGTCCCTCCTTGCCCCCTTACCAGTGCCGCGGGCGCACCTACACCACACGGACCGCAGAGGGGTTCAAGTCGGCGGCTTGCCGCCGGCCTCTCGTAGAGGTAGTTAGGGATGGGCAACAAGAAGGCCGGCCCCACCAGCAAATCCCGGTGCTGGACAAACGGGCGCTCATAAGATGCTAGTCAAGGGAACTCCTGCGGGCAATCGACCCAGTGGGCTGTTGTCGGAGAGTGGGGTTATTTTTTTCCCCCCGAGCTGAGCGCGATCACCATCGTAGCGCCAAAGCTGGCCAAGCGCGGGAAATCGCTTTGCTGCCAAGTGAACGGCAGCGCCGTCTGGAAATTCCCAAAGCTCTTCAAGCAGACCCCACACTTGGTAAAAAAAATATTTAACCCGTGGATCAGGGTTCCATGCCCCTAAATCAATTCCCAATCATCCAAGGCCCATAACTGGGGACTTTGGAGGAAGAATATCCCTCAGCTGGGGCACCACACCGGTTTTTAGACAAGAAGCCAGAAGCAGGGCAGGTTAACACGCTGCTTTATCCGGTTGGCCCAACTGCGGATGACGCGGTGGCGAGACAGGGAAAACTGCTAAATCTGGAGAGGCGCTAAAAAAAAAATCACTCGGCATTTATTTTGATCTAAGAAGCAACAAAATGTTCGAAGGAGCTAAATCTCAAAAGTGAGTCCAGCAGCCCAGGACGATCCATTCATCGATGACCCGTACCGGGTGGCAGAAGTCTGAAGATGCAGAAACTTTAAAACCTGAGCTAGTCGGAGACAGAATTTGTCTGTGTCAAGGCAACCGCGGCCGTTAACCACACAGAGCTGCACCCGTTTCAACATTAGCGGTCGACCTCTTAAAGGCAGAGACCAGAGGACATTTTCTCTCTCTCTCGGGAGCTGTGCGGCCCTGGAACTCTCTGCCTCCGAAGCAGGCGGAGGTGGAGGGTGTGTGGGGGGGGGGGTGGGGGGGTCATGGAACGTGTTTAAGGTCAATGGATTCTTGTTGGGCAAAGGGGATCGAAGGTCGTCCGGGGGGGGGAGGTGCGGGTGAGGGGACGGGGGTGGGATGTTGATGGGAATGTGGGTCAGAGTTTTATGCCCCAGGGCGGGAGGGAACGTGCCCGGCCTGATCGGGAGTTAAATTTTGGTCGGAGGACGCGCGAGAGAGAGTTGGCAGTGCGCCCGCCGACAATGGAGAGGACTTAAGAGAGATTCTTCGCTGGGCGAATCGCCCAGGCGGCCTTTGCATTTTTGAGGAAACCTCATCCGAGGGCGGGACGAGGTTTCCGACGCCAACGTTTCGGCGTCATTTTCATCGAAAGCGCACATCCAGGTGAGCCTCGATTGGATGGAATGGCAGGGCAGGCTCGAGGAGCCAAGTGGCCTCCTCCTACCCCCGCCCCCCCTGTTTCGTACTTCTGCAGGCTCGTGAGCATGATCCCGGGCACTGACTGGTGATGAGGGGAGGTGAGCACGAAGAGATGAGATGCAACATAAGACTGAAAAGATTTCGGGCATGGAAGCAGCGAGAATCCGGAGACCAACCATCGCCTAAGTGGAAGAACCTACGTCAGCAACGTACAGACGCGAGAGAGAGAACGGAACACCTGGCCAGCGTCAGCTCTCCTTTTCGGTTATTAGCTTCTATATTCTGTGACTCAGGGAGTGTCAGAGAAACCTAGTGGGTGTGCGTTTAGATCTTAGTTTTGGGTATAAAACTGTATAAACTGCTGTAAACTGCATGTCTATATTTAACCAGACCTTTAAGCTATATGTAGATGATCTAACGACATGAATAAAGCGAATTTAGAGTTAAGAGAGAATTGACTCTTCCCCTCTTTGTACTAAGCCAATAACCATTACCGGTGACCTCCAGCAACACTCTAAAGCTCCCTGTGTCTGTGGGTGACAGGCTTTATTTGTTTGATACCCAAACTGCTGATTATGTCCTGGAAAATTTTAGATATGAAGTTAGAACCTTGGTCAGATTGTATTTCAATTGCTAGGCCACAACGAGTGAAAACTGAGTTAACTTTTCCACTACCACCTTAGCTGTAATTGTCCTTAAAGGAGTAGCTTCTGGAAATCGGGTTGTCACATCCATGATTGTAAGGATGTACTGATGTCCTGCTTTCGTTTTGGGTAATGGGCCTACACAATCTACTAATGCCCGACTGAATGGTTCTTCAAAAACTGGGATGGGTATTAAAGGTGCTGGTTTGATTACATGCTGAGGTTTACCTACTATCTGACATGCATGACACGTTTTACAAAGTTGCACTATATCCTTATGGAGTCTTGGCCAGGCGAAATACCTGTTTATCGATGCTTGGGTTTCCTGCATTCCTATATATCCTGCCTTAGGGATTTCATGCGCTACACGCAATATCTCCTTACAATATTTGGGCAGTATCACTATCTGATGAGCAACCATCTGTTCCTCATCCGCAGGCCTGTGAGGGTGTCTCCACCTCCTCAGTAGAGCTCCATTTTTAATGTAAGAGCTCTCCGGAGCTTCTTCTGCCTCAGCTTCAGTGTGAGCTGACTCTGCTAACTTGTTTAACTCCGGAGCTGCTTTCTTAGCATCAATTAATGAAGACCTGCCAAACACCTCCTTTGAATTATCCTCATCCTTAAAGGAATTTTTGGCTACTCTAACACCTGCTCGTGGTATTATGTTGACCTCTGGCGATAGACTTTGTTGAGCCATTGCTCTGGTCACCACACACGATGGAAAAATACCAGGAACCTGTTCTTGTAAATGTCCCACTGTCCCATCTCTTTGGCCTCTCTTGGACTTTCCACAATTATGGGCGAAGCTATAACCTTCACTTCTGCCAAATAACTCCCCAGGAGTAAATCAACTTCTTACCCGCTCCCACAACCACCGACCCAGACAACAAATCACACTCCAATTGCACTTTGTACAACGGGACTGGGATATAATCTCCGCTTATTCCTTTTAACAATACTTTAGCTTTCATCAAACTCTCTGGGGAAGAACTAGGTCCTTCTCCAACAAAAGAGATTGAGTTGCTCCTGTGTCCCTAAATATAGTTATGGGTTTAGCTACATCATTTGATGAAAAGGGGTTATCTTCCCTTTAGACAAAAACCCTTTATGCATCTCATCTACCTTATTCGCTTCACCTGCATTCACAGCAGTGGTTACCTCCAGACCCTTATTTGTAGTTAAAGTTACAATTTGAGTTCCCTGTTTGGATTCACTCTTACGAACTCCAATAAGCCCCATGGGCTTCCCTTGCAACTTCCAGCATTCAGAACGAATATGTCCCACTTTGTTACAATGGAAACGCTTCGGCCTTCGAGTTTCACCTCCACCCTCAGCGCCTTCCTTCCTGATCGGGGGAGGAGATCTCAAGGTATTCCCAGCCATCCATCCTTTACCCCTGGCCACTCGCCCTGGTTCCCTCTCCTGCTTTCTACCCTTTTCAAATTTATGGGGGTGATGGAAAAAAGGTTTGGTTTTATGGATCAGCTCATAATCGTCAGCCATGACTGCCCCCTGTCTAGCAGTTGCAACCCTTTGGTCTTCCATATGGGTTCTTATTACGGAAGGTAGGGAGTTTTTAAACTCTTCCAAGAGAATGGTCACTCTGAGAACTTCATAGATGGGCTTCAACCCCTAATGCTCGTATCCACCTGTCAAAGCCACTTTGCTTAATCCTTCCAAATTCAATGGAGGTTTGCCCAGTGTGTTTGCTTAAAAATTTCGTTATTTCTGCCTGTATGCTTCAGATGCCAACTCATGTGCACTCGAAATTGGCCTTTTTCCCCACCTCACAATTCCTAGAAACTGCCTCTGACAGTGAAGCATAAATTTCCTGTGCTCTACCTGTCAACTTGCGCTGTATGGGCAAGGTCCAGTTTTCCTTTGGCCAGTTCATCTGTTTGGCTACCTTCTCAAATGAAATAAAAAAGTGCTTCAACACCCCTTTCCTCAAACCTGGGAAGAGTTTGTACAAATGTAATCGTCTCCCCACTAGGTTCCAATCTGGAAATAAGTCCTGGCTCACCTCCTGGTGTCTCTTTTATTAACTGCCAGCATTCTCTCCCTTTTTCTCTTTCCTCCTTTACTAAATTCGCCATTTCCAACTCCCTTTGGAGATCAAGCTTTCGCATTACCATTTCTCTTTGCCTTTTCTGCTGCCTCTGGTTCCGACTATTTTTATTTGCCACTGAATTTGAGCCCATTCCGATGAACCGCCCCTTGGGGAACTCAGTCTCTCCAGCTAAACAGAATGAACTGGCCAAAGGAAAAACGGACCTTGCCCATGCAGAGCGAGTTGACGGGTAGAGCACGGGAAATTTATGCTGCACTGTCAGGGGAGGTTTCCAGGGATTGTGAGGTGGGGGAAAAGGGCCATTTTGAGTGCATACGAGTTGATCCCCGAGTTGGTCCCAGATCAGGAAGGAAGGTACTGGAGGGTGGAGGTGAAACTCAAAGGCCCAAATGCTTCCATTGTAATAAAGAGGGACACATTCTTTCAGAACGCTGGAGGTTGAGAGGGAAGCTCATGGGACTTATTGGAGTTCGTAAGAGTGAGTCCGAATTTCAAACGCTGTGCCATCTCTTCAATTATCCCTTGTAAAACCGTCAGGGGCATCTCTTCCACTTGCAGGAAGGCTTTAACAGTTTCCAGTGCCATCTTATTTTTGACAATATGAACCTGGCCTTTCCTTTTAGTTTTAATTACTTACTAAATCTACACCCAAATCCTCACTGTCTTTTGTTCCAAACTATCCCGGGCCCGAGCCCCCAAGCTTTGTCACGACTCGGTGGGTGATAGTGCGCTGCAGTGTCACGCCCCACTGCTCCCCAAGCTGCAACAAATGGCCTGGGGGAGGCGATGGCTTAGTGTAATTGTCCCTGGACTAGTAATCCAGCGATCGAGGATAATTCTCTGGGGACCTGGGTTCGAATCTCACCACAGCAGATAGCGGAGTTTGAATTCAATAAAAACGTGAAATTAAAAGTCCATGAAGCCATTGCTCTAAAAGCATCTGCTGTCCTTACCCAGTCTGGCCTAAATGTGACTCCAGACCCACAGCAATGTTGGTTGTCTCTGAAATGGCCTAGTTGTAACAAACCTCTACAAAGTCACAAAAAAAAATGAATAAAACTCAACCGACCACCCAGCATTGACCTCAGGCCTGATATTGGGCCTAGTGCCAAAATTGGGAGAGCTGTCTCACAGACTAGCCAAGCAACAAGCCTGACATATTCATCCTCACAGAATCACGCCTTACAGGCATCATTACCATCCCTGGGTATGTCCTGTCCCACCAGCAGGGAAAAGGTGGCACCACAGTGGTATACAGTCGGGAGGGAGTCGCCCTGGGAGTCCTCAACATTGACTCCAGACCCCATGAATTCTCATGGCATCAGGTCAAACATGGGCGAGGAAACCTCCTGCTGGTTACCACGTACCGCCCTCCCTCAGCTGGTGAGTCAGTGCTCCTCCATGTTGAATATCACTTGGAGGAAGCACTGAGGGAGACAAGGGCACAGAATGACCCCTACTGACTGAGCTGGCCAAGTCCCAAATGACATAGCTGCTAGACTGGGTTTATGGCAAAGTGGTGAGGGAAAAACATACTTGACCTCACCAACCTGCCTGCCGCAGATGCATCTGTCCATGACAATAGCGGTAGGAGTGACCACCGCACAGTCATTGTGGAGAGCCTCCATCGTGTGGTGTGGCACTACCACTGTGCTAAATGGGATAAGCTTCGAACAGATCTAGCAACTCAAAACTGGGCATCCATGAGGCACTGTGGGCCATCAGCAGCAGCAGAATTGTACTCGAACACAATCTATAAACTCATGGCCCAGCATATCCCCCACTCTACCATTACCATCAAGCCAGGGGATCAACCCTGGTTCAATGAAGAGTGCAGGAGGACATGCCAGGAGCAGCACCAGGCATACCTAAAAATGAGGTGTCAACCTGGTGAAGCTATAAAACAGGACTACTTGTGTGCCAAACAGCATAAGTAGCAAGTGATAGACAGAGCTAAGCGATCCCACAAACAACGGATCAGATCTAAGCTCTGCAGTCCTGTCACATCCGGTCGTGAATGGCGGTGGACAATTAAACAACTCACTTGTGCTACAGCACTGGCATCTACCTGGCCCAGTTATGTTCTGCCCACAAAACGCAGGACAAATCCAACCCGGCCAATTACCACCCAATCAGTTGACTCTCCATCATCAGTAAAGTAATGGATGGGAGTCATCAACAGTGCTATCAAGCATCACTTGCTTAGCAATAAGCTGCTCACTGATGTGGTTGGTGGAAGTCAGTCATCTCAGCTCCAGGACATCACTGCTGGAGTTCCTCAGGGTAAAGTCCTCGGCCCAACCATCTTCAGCTGCTTCATCAATGAACTTCCTTCCAACATAAGGTCAGAAGTGGGGATGTTTGCTGATGTTTGCACAATGTTTAGCACCATTCACGACTCCTCAGATACTGAAATGGTTCATGTCCAAATGCAGCAAGACCTGGACAATATCCAGGCTTTGGGCTGACAAGTGGCAAGTAACAATTGTGGCAGGCAATGACCATCTCCTACAAGAGAGAATCTAACCATCGCCCCTTGATGTTCAATGGCATTACCATCGCTGAATCCCCCACTATCAACATCCTGGGGGTTACCATTAACCAGAAACTGAACCAGACCAGCCATATAAATACTGTGGCTACAAGAACCGTCAGAGGCTGGGAATCCTGCTGTGAGTAACTCACCTCCTGACTCTCCAAAGCCTGTCCACCATCTACAAGGCACAAGTCAGGAATGTGATGGGATACTCCCCACTTGCCTGGATGAGTGCAGCTCCCACAATACTCAAGAAGCTCGATACCGTCCAGGACAAAGCAGCCCCCACTCAATCGGCACCCCATCCACAAACATTCACTCCCTCTACCACCGACATACAGTGGCAGCAGTGTGTGTACCATCTACAAGATGCACTGCAGCAACTCACCCAGGCTCCTTCGACAGCACCTTCCAAACCCACGACCGCTACCGTCTAGAAGGATGAGGGCAGTAGACACATGGGGGACACAATCACCCAGAAATTCCCCTCCAAGCCACTCACCATCCTAACTTGGAAATATATCGGTCATTCCTTCACTGTCGCCGGGTCAAAATCCTGGAACTCCCTCCCTAACAGCACGATGGGTGTACATACACCACATGGGCTGCAGCGGTTCAAGAAGGCAGCTCACCCACCACCTTCTCAAGGGCAACTAGGGGTGGACAATAAATGCTGGCCCAGCCAGCGAAGCCCAGATACCGTGAAGGAATTTTTAAAAAAGTGATTTCCCTCTTTGCCTCTTGATGGGGGTTCTCAGAGAGAGAGAGAGAGAGCAGGTTATGGAGATATGAGGAGAAAAGGCCAGCTAGCTATTATTGTGGAATTGCTGGTATCTTCCACACACAGTAGAAAGAGGTCTTGTTCCTTTCAGGCTAGGAGCTATTCTGCTGTACTGCTTCTCACACAAAAAAATGCTGTTGTCAGGCAGTACCCTTGGTCGAGAACTCCTTTCTGGCACTATCCTGTCTTTCATGGCACACTCTGTTCCAGGACTGCAACATTGTATACATCTCTCATCCTGTTCCAGTGGACATGTCTTTCAGCCTGCAGCCATTGTAATTCTGATCCACAGTCCAACAGAAATAAAAAAGATATGTTCCTTGCACAAGCGATCAGGAAGGCAAATGAAATGGTGTTGCTTATTGCAAAAGGGATGGAGGATAAAAGTCAGCATTTATTACACAAGGCATTTGTGAGTCTGCAGCCGGAGTACTGCGTACAGTCTGGTCTCCTTTGTTAAGGATGGACGTACTTGCAATGGAAGCCATTCAGAGAAGGTTCGCTCGGCTGATTCCCGGGATGAAGGGGTTTGTCTTATGGTGAAAGGTTGAGCAGGTGGGGCCGGTACCCATTGGAGTTTAGAAGAATGAGAGGTGATCTTTTTGAGACAGATAAGATCCTGAGGGGGCGAGAGGGGGCGTGACAGGGTGGATGCTGAGAGGGTGTTTCCCCCTCGTGGAGGGGGGAGAACCTAAAATGAAGGGGGCACAGGTTAAAAATAAGGGGGGGGGGGGGGGTCTCCCATTGAAGAGGGAGACAAGGAGGAATTTCTTCTCTCAGAGGGGGGGGGTCAGTCTGTGGGATTCTCCCCCACCCCCCCACCCAGAGAGCGGCGGAGACCAGGTCACTGAATATATCTGAGGCTGAGTTAGACAGAGTTTTGATTATAAGAACTAGGAACAGGCGAAGGCCATTCATCCCCTTGAGCACTGCTCTGCCATTCCATAAGATCTTGGCTGTTCATCTTGTATCTCGAATTCCACGTTCCCATCTAACCCGACGACCTTCGACCCCCTCGCCGGACAAGAATCTATCTCCCTCTGCCTTAAAAGTATTCAGAGACCCCGCATCCTGAGGCAGAGACCCCGCCTCCTGAGGCAGAGACCCCACCTCCCCGCCTCCTGAGGCAGAGACCCCACCTCCCCGCCTCCTGAGACAGAGACCCCACCTCCCCTGCCTCCTGAGGCAGAGACCCCGTCTCCCCACCTCCTGAGGCAGAGACCCCGCCCCCCCACCTCCTAAGGCAGAGACCCCGCCTCCCCACCTCCTGAGGCAGAGACCCCACCTCCTGAGGCAGAGACCCCGCCTCCCCACTTCCTGAGGCAGAGACCCCACCTCCTGAGGCAGAGACCCCGCCTCCCCACCTCCTGAGGCAGAGACCCCACCTCCTGAGGCAGAGACCCCGCCTCCTGAGGCAGAGACTCCGCCTCCCCCACCTCCTGAGACAGAGACCCCACCTCCCCTGCCTCCTGAGGCAGAGACCCCGCCTCCCCACCTCCTGAGGCAGAGACCCCGCCCCCCCACCTCCTGAGGCAGAGACCCCACCTCCTGAGGCAGAGACACAGCCTCCTGAGGCAGAGACCCCGCCTCCCCACCTCCTGAGGCAGAGACCCCACCTCCTGAGGCAGAGACCCCGCCTCCCCACTTCCTGAGGCAGAGACCCCGCCTCCTGAGGCAGAGACCCCGCCTCCCCACCTCCTGAGGCAGAGACCCCGCCCCCCACCTCCTGAGGCAGAGACCCCGCCTCCCCACCTCCTGAGGCAGAGACCCCACCTCCCCCGCCTCCTGAGGCAGAGACCCCATCCCCCGCCTCCTGAGGCAGAGACCCCACCTCCTGAGGCAGAGACCCCGCCTCCCCCACCTCCTGAGGCAGAGACCCCACCTTCTGAGGCAGAGACCCCGCCTCCCCACCTCCTGAGGCAGAGACCCCGCCTCCTGAGGCAGAGACCCCGCCTCCCCACCTCCTGAGGCAGAGACCCCGCCTCCTGAGGCAGAGACCCCGCCTCCTGAGGCAGAGACCCCGCCTCCCCACCTCCTGAGGCAGAGACCCCGCCTCCTGAGGCAGAGACCCCGTCCCCCGCCTCCTGAGGCAGAGACCCCACCTCCTGAGGCAGAGACCCCGCCCCCCCACCTCCTGAGGCAGAGACCCCGCCTCTCCACCTCCTGAGGCAGAGACCCCACCTCCCCCGCCTCCTGAGGCAGAGACCCCGTCCCCCGCCTCCTGAGGCAGAGACCCCACCTCCTGAGGCAGAGACCCCGCCTCCCCCACCTCCTGAGGCAGAGACCCCACCTCCTGAGGCAGAGACCCCGCCTCCCCACCTCCTGAGGCAGAGACCCCGCCTCCCCCACCTCCTGAGGCAGAGACCCCGCCTCCCCCACCTCCTGAGGCAGAGACCCCGCCTCCCCCACCTCCTGAGGCAGAGACCCCGCCCCCCCACCTCCTGAGGCAGAGACCCCGCCTCCCCACCTCCTGAGGCAGAGACCCCACCTCCCCACCTCCTGAGGCAGAGACCCCACCTCCCTGCCTCCTGAGGTAGAGACCCCACCTCCTGAGGCAGAGACTCCGCCTCCCCCACCTCCCGAGGCAGAGACCCCAACTCCTGAGGCAGAGACCCCACCTCCTGAGGCAGAGACCCCACCTCCTGAGGCAGAGACCCCGCCTCCTGAGGCAGAGAGTCCCAAAGTCTCACAACCCTCTCAGAGAAAACATTTCTCCTCATCTCCGACCTAAAAGGGCGACTCCGCTAATTTTAAAACAGTGACCCCACCCCCACCCCCGCTAGCTCTGGACTCACCCACAAGAGGAAACGTCCTTCCCACACCCGTCTTGTCGAGGCCGTTCAGGGTCTTGTAAACTTCAATCCAATTGCCCCTCACTCTGCTAAACTCCAGTGGGAACAAGCCCAGTCTGTCCCACCTCTCCCCATAAGACAACCCGCTCATTCCGGGCGTCAATCCGGTAAAGCTCCTCTGAACTGCCTCCAACGCATTTACACCCTTCCTCAAATAAGGAGACCAAAACTGCCCGCGGTACTCGAGGTGCAGTCTCACCAACGCCCTGTTTCGACGAGCGAGTCAAGAGTTATGGGAGGGAGGGAGGGGGACAGGCAGGAAAGTGGAGTTGAGGCCACAATCAGATTAGCCATGATCTTATCGAATGGGGGAGGGGCTGCATGCTCGATGGGCTGAATGGCCTCCTTCTACACCCCACGATTCTGTGAGCCACTGCAATCTGTCTGCTGTAGGTACACCCACCGTGCTGTTAGGGAGGGAGTTCTCAGGATTTTGACCCGGCGACAGTGAAGGAACGGCCGATATATTCCCAAGTTGGGATGGCGAGTGCGGCTCGGAGGGGAACTTCCGGGTAGGGGTGTTCCCCGTGCGTCTGCTGCCCTCGTCCTTCTAGACGGTAGCGGTTGTGGGTTTGGAAGGTGCTGTCGAAGGAGCCTGGGTGAGTTGCTGTGGTGCATCTTGTAGATGGTACACACACTGCTGCCACTGTGCGTCGGTGGTGGAGGGAGTGAATGTTTGTGGATGGGGTGCCGATTGGGTGGGGGCTGCTTTGTCCCGGACGGTGTCGAGCTTCTCGAGTGTTGTGGGAGCCGCACTCATCCAGGCAAGTGGGGGGAGAATCCCATCACACTCCTGACTTGTAACTTGTAGATGGTGGACAGGCTTTGAGGGGGGAGTCAGGAGGTGGGTCGAGTGTTCCTCACTTTCGACCAATCGGCTGTCAAAAGGCATTTGAAGCTCATGGCGGGGTGGGGTTGGGGTGTGTGGTTTGGGGGCAGACACAGGTTTTCGGTGTGGGTCTTATCGAGCTGGATCCTCTGCTGTCGTCTCGCCTCCTGAAGGGAGTGGGGGGGGAGCTGCCACGGGGAAACCCGCTGCAACGATCCGGCAAGGCCGCTGGGCCACTAACCAAAGACGCCCAAGGCCAACGGTGGGGAGGTGGAGGGGTGGGGGCGGAACACCGCAGGTGCAAATCCCCACCCCGGCGGCCGGCGGGGTTCCCTTCCAGCTCTGTTGGCGGAGTCCAGAATTAGAGGGAGGTTGTGTGGGGGTGGAATTATCCCAGCTGGGCCCCGAGCGCGGTAGTAGCCGGCGTGAATGGGAGATGTTCCGCCCGCTGGCCGCTCCATGTCGTCCCCGCCATCACCACCACCACCAACATCACTATCACTACCACCACCACCATCACCATCACCACCACCACCATCATCACCACCACCATCACCAACACCAGCACCACCAACATCACCAGCACCACCACCACCATCACCAACACCACCACCACCACCACCAACATCACCATCACGACCATCACCACCACCACCACCAACAAAAACACCACCACCACCATCACCACCATCACCAACAACACCACCACCAACATCACCATCACCACCACCACCACCATCACCACCACCATTACCAACACCACCACCACCATCACCAACACCACCACCAACATCACCATCACCACCACCACCACCATCACCACCATCACCACCACCAGCATCACCACCACCACCATCACCACCAACACCACCACCACCACCAACACCATCACCATCACCATCACCACCATCACCACCACCACCACCACCACCCCAACCAACATCACCACCACCACCACCAACACCACCACCATCACTACCACCACCATCACTACAACCACCATCACTACCACCACCATAACTACCACCACCATCACCACCACCACAATCACCAACACCACCACCAGCACCACCAGCACCACCATCACCACCAACAACACCACCACCACCATCACCACCACCACCATCACCACCACCACCACGTCCAGCACCACCATCACCACCACCACCACCAACACCACCATCACCACCACCACCACCATCACCATCACTACCACTACCACCATCACCACCACCAACACCACCAGCACCACCAGCACCACCACCACCAGCACTACCACCACCACCACCAATACCACCACAAGCAACATCACCATTACCACCACCATCACCACCACCATCACCACCACCAACACCACCACCATCACTACCACCACCATTACTACCACCATCACCACCAGCACCATCATCATCACCACCTCCATCACCACCACCACCATCACCAGCACCACTATCACCACCATCACCTTCACCACCAGCACCACCATCACTGCCACCATCACCATCACCAGCATCACCACCACCATCACCACCACCACCACCACGACTACCATCACCACCACCATCACCATCACCACCACCGCCACCACCACCACCACCAACATCACCACCACCACAATCACTACCACCACCATCACCATCACCATCACCACCACCAGCACCACCACCATCACCATCAGCACCACCACCACCACCATCACCACCATCACCATCACCACCATCACCACCACCACCAGCTTTACCTCTACCACCACCATCACCATCAGCACCACCACCACCACCATCACCACCATCACCATCACCACCATCACCACCACCACCAGCTTTACCTCCACCACCACCATCACCACCACCACCATCACCACCACCACCACCACGACCAGCAAAACTATCACCACCACCACCACCACCATCACTATGACCACCACCATCACCATCACCACCACCATCACCATCACCACCACCATCACCACCACCACCACCACCATCACCAGCACCACCACCACAATCACCACCATCACCACAACCACCATCACCACCACCACCAACACCACCTTCATCATCATCACCCCCGCCACTATCACCACCACCATCACCACCACCACCACCACCATCACCATGACCACGACCATCACCATCACGACCATCACCACCATCACCATCACCACCACCACCACCATCATAACCACCACCACCATCATAACCACCACCACCACCATCATCACCACCACCACCATCACCACCACCACCGCCATCACCACCACCATCACCAGCACCACCATCATCATCACCACCACCACCATCACCACCACCACCACCATCACCATCACGACCATCACCACCATCACCCTCACCACCACCACCACCATCATAACCACCACAACCATCATAACCACCACCACCACCATCATCACCACCACCACCATCACCACCACCATCACCTCCACCATCACCATCACCACCACCATCACCACCACCATCACCACCACCAACACCACCACCTTCACTACCACCTCAATCACTACCACCACAATCACTACCACCACCATCACTACCACCACCAACACCATCACCACCTTCACCATCACCACCACCACCACCACCATCACCAAAACCTGCACCACGAGCATCACCATCACCACCACCACCATCACCATCACCATCACCACCACCATCACCACCACCATCACCACCACTAACACCACCATCACCACCACCACCACCACCACCACCACCATCACTACCACCACCATCACCACCACCATCACCATCACCATCACCACCACCATCAACACCAACATCACCACCACCACCATCACCATTCACCACCACCACCATCACCACCACCATCACCATCTCCACCACCACCACCACCATCACCACCACCACCATCACCACCACCACCATCACCATTCACCACCACCACCATCACCATCTCCACCACCACCACCACCGTCATCACCACCACCATCACCAGCACCACCACCATCGTCACCACAACCACCATCACCACCACCACCACCACTAGCACCATCACTACCACCACCATCACCACCACCATCACCATCACCATCACCACCACCATCAACACCAACATCACCACCACCACCATCACCATTCACCACCACCACCATCACCACCACCAGCGCCATCTCCACCACCACCACCATCACCACCACCACCATCACCATTCACCACCACCACCATCACCATCTCCACCACCACCACCACCGTCATCACCACCACCATCACCAGCACCACCACCATCGTCACCACAACCACCATCCCCACCACCACCACCACCAGCACCATCACGACCATCACCACCATCACCATCACCACCACCACCACCATCATATCCACCACCACCAACATCATCTCCACCACCACCATCACCACCACCAACACTACCAACATCACCACCACCACCACCACCACCATCACCACCACCACCACCACCATCACCATCACCACCACCACCATCACAACCACCAACACCAGCAGCACCACCACCACCACCACCAGCAGCAGCACCACCAGCACCTCTACCACCGCCACCAATACCACCACAACCAACATCACCATCACAACCACCATCACCACCACCAACACCAACACCATCATTGCCACAACATTCACTACCAGCACCATCACCACCACCACCATCACCACCACCACCACCACCACCAGCACCACCACCACCACCACCATCACCATCACCACCACGACCACCACCACCACCATCACCATCACCATCACCACCATCACCAACACCACCACCACCACCACCAACACCACCATCACTACCACCGTCACTACCACCACCTTCACCACCACCAGCATTACCACCACCACCAGCAACACCACCACAACCACCATCACCACCAGGACCACCACCACCACCATCACCACCACAACCAACACCACCACCACTATCACCATCACCACCACCACCAACACCACCATCACCATCACCACCACAGCATCATCATCACCACCACCATCATCTCCACCTCCACCATCTCCAGCACCATCACCACCGTCACCATCATCACCACCAACATCACCATCACCATCACCCCCACCATCACCATCACCACCACCATCACCATCACCACCAGCATCACCTCCACCACCACCACCTCCAACACCACCAACACCACCACCACCGCCACCACCAATACCACCACCACTACCACCACCACTAGCACCTCCACCACCATCACCAACACCACCACCATCACCAGCACCACCACCATCACCATCACCACCACCACCACCAGCATCTCATCCACCGCCATCACCACCACTAACACCAACACCATCACCAACACCACCTCCACCATCACCACCACCATCACCACCACCACCACCAGCACCACCACCACCACCATCACCACCAGCAACACCACCACCACGATCACCATCACCACCAGCACCATCACCACCATCACCACAACCACCATCACCATCATCACCATCACCAACGCCACCACCACCACCAGCACCACCACCACCACCACCACCACCAAAACCACCACCATCACCACCTCCACCACCATCACCACAAGCACCATCACCCCCTCCACCACCACCAACACCATCACCACCATCACCATCACCAGCACCACCACCATCACCACCACCATCACCACGACCATCACCATCACCACCGCCACCATCACCATCAACATCACCACCACCATCACCACCACCACCACCATCACCACCACCACCATCACCATTCACCACCACCACCATCACCACCACCATCACCACCTCCACCACCACCACCACCATCACCACCACCACCATCATCATTCACCACCACCACCACCATCACCATCTCCACCACCACCACTACCGTCATCACCACCACCATCACCAGCACCACCACCATCGTCACCACCACCACCACCACCACCAGCACCATCACGACCAGCACCACCATCACCATCACCACCACCACCACCATCATAAGCACCACCACCACCATCATCACCACCACCACCATCACCACCACCATCACCACCACCACCACCACCACCATCACCACCACCACCACCACCATCACCATCACCACCACCACCATCACAGCCACCAACACCACCAGCACCTCTACCACCACCACCAGTACCACCACAACCAACATCACCATCACCACCACCATCACCACCACCAACACCAACACCATCACTACCACAACATTCACTTCCAGCACCATCACCACCACCACCATCACCACCACCACCACCACCAGCACCACCGCCACCACCAACAACACCACCACCATCACCATCACCACCACGACCACCACCACCACCATCACCATCACCATCACCACCATCACCACCATCATCATCACCACCAACACCACCATCAACACCACCACCAACATCATAACCACCACCACCACCATCATCACCACCACCATCACCACCACCTCCACTAGCAGCAGCAGCACCACCACCACAATCACCACCATCACCACCAGCACCACCACCAGCACCAACACCACCACCACCAGCACCACCATCACCATCACCATCACGACCATCACCATCACCCCCTCCAGCAGCTCCATCACCACCACCACCACCACCACCATCACCACCACCACCACCACCACCTGCACCACAACCACCACCCCCGTCACCACCACCACCACCTACACTACCACCACCAACATCACCATCACCACCACAACCAACACCAACACCATCACCACCACCACCACCAACACCACCATCACCATCACCACCACAGCATCATCATCACCACCACCATCATCTCCACCTCCACCATCTCCAGCACCATCACCACCGTCACCATCATCACCACCAACATCACCATCACCATCACCACCACCATCACCACCACCATCACCATCACCATCACCACCAGCATCCCCTCCACCACCACTACCACCAACACCACCACCACCACCACCATCACCACCACCACCAATACCACCACCACCACCACCAGCACCTCCACCACCATCACCAACACCACCACCACCATCACCATCACCACCACCACCACCATCACCACCACCATCACCTCCACCATCACCATCACCACCACCATCACCACCACTATCACCACCACCAACACCACCACCATCACTACCACCACCATCACTACCACCACCATCACTACCACCACCATCACCAGCACCACCACCAGCACCACAATCACCACCATCACCACCAGTACCACCACCAGCACCAACACCACCACCAGCACCACCATCACCATCAGCATCACGACCATCACCACCACCATCATCATCACCACCACCACCACCATCACCACCAAAACCACCATCATCACCACCTCCACCACCATCATCAGCACCACCATCACCACCACCACCATCACTATCACCACCACCATCACCATCACCACCACCACCACCATCACCACCACGACCACCACCACCACCATCACCATCACCATCACCACCATCACCATCACCACCAACACCACCATCAACACCAACATCACCATCACCATCACCACCACCACCACCACCACCAACACCACCACCATCACTAATACCACCATCACTACCACCGTCACTACCACCACCTTCACCACCACCAGCATTACCACCACCACCAGCAACACCACCACAACCACCATCACCACCGGGACCACCACCACCACCATCACCACCACCACCACCACCAGCACCTGCACCACCATCACCACCCCTGCCACCACCACCACCACCAACACCACCACAACCAACATCACCATCGCCACCACAACCATCACCACCACCATCACCACCACCAACACCACCATCACTATCACCACCACAGCATCATCATCACCACCACCATCATCTCCACCTCCACCAGCTCCAGCACCATCACCACCGTCACCATCATCACCACCAACATCACCATCACCATCACCACCACCACCTCCACCACCAACACCACCACCATCACTAATACCACCATCACTACCACCGTCACTACCACCACCTTCACCACCACCAGCATTACCACCACCACCAGCAACACCACCACAACCACCATCACCACCAGGACCACCACCACCACCATCACCACCACAACCAACACCACCACCACTATCACCATCACCACCACCACCAACACCACCATCACCATCACCACCACAGCATCATCATCACCACCACCATGATCTCCACCTCCACCATCTCCAGCACCATCACCACCATCACCACAACCACCATCACCATCATCACCATCACCAACGCCACCACCACCACCAGCACCACCGCCACCACCACCACCACCAAAACCACCACCATCATCACCTCCACCACCATCACCACAAGCACCATCACCCCCTCCACCACCACCAACACCATCACCACCATCACCATCACCACCACCACCACCATCACCACCACCATCACCACGACCATCACCATCACCACCGCCACCATCACCATCAACATCACCACCACCATCACCACCACCACCACCATCACCACCACCACCATCACCATTCACCACCACCACCATCACCACCACCATCACCACCTCCGCCACAACCACCACCACCATCACCACCACCACCACCTTCATCATTCACCACCACCACCATCACCACCACCATCACCATCTCCACCACCACCACTACCGTCATCACCACCACCATCACCAGCACCACCACCATCGTCACCACCACCACCACCACCACCAGCACCATCACGACCAGCACCACCATCACCATCACCACCACCACCACCATCATAAGCACCACCACCACCATCATCACCACCACCACCATCACCACCACCATCACCACCACCACCACCACCACCATCACCACCACCACCACCACCATCACCATCACCACCACCACCATCACAGCCACCAACACCACCAGCACCTCTACCACCACCACCAGTACCACCACAACCAACATCACCATCACCACCACCATCACCACCACCAACACCAACACCATCACTACCACAACATTCACTTCCAGCACCATCACCACCACCACCATCACCACCACCACCACCACCAGCACCACCGCCACCACCAACAACACCACCACCATCACCATCACCACCACGACCACCACCACCACCATCACCATCACCATCACCACCATCACCACCATCATCATCACCACCAACACCACCATCAACACCACCACCAACATCATAACCACCACCACCACCATCATCACCACCACCATCACCACCACCTCCACTAGCAACAGCAGCACCACCACCACAATCACCACCATCACCACCAGCACCACCACCAGCACCAACACCACCACCACCAGCACCACCATCAGCATCACCATCACGACCATCACCATCACCCCCTCCAGCAGCTCCATCACCACCACCACCACCACCACCATCACCACCACCACCACCACCACCTGCACCACAACCACCACCCCCGTCACCACCACCACCACCTACACTACCACCACCAACATCACCATCACCACCACAACCAACACCAACACCATCACCACCACCACCACCAACACCACCATCACCATCACCACCACAGCATCATCATCACCACCACCATCATCTCCACCTCCACCATCTCCAGCACCATCACCACCGTCACCATCATCACCACCAACATCACCATCACCATCACCACCACCATCACCACCACCATCACCATCACCATCACCACCAGCATCCCCTCCACCACCACTACCACCAACACCACCACCACCACCACCATCACCACCACCACCAATACCACCACCACCACCACCAGCACCTCCACCACCATCACCAACACCACCACCACCATCACCATCACCACCACCACCACCATCACCACCACCATCACCTCCACCATCACCATCACCACCACCATCACCACCACCATCACCACCACCAACACCACCACCATCACTACCACCACCATCACTACCACCACCATCACCACCACCACCATCACCAGCACCACCACCAGCACCACAATCACCACCATCACCACCAGTACCACCACCAGCACCAACACCACCACCAGCACCACCATCACCATCAGCATCACGACCATCACCACCACCATCATCATCACCACCACCACCACCATCACCACCAAAACCACCATCATCACCACCTCCACCACCATCATCAGCACCACCATCACCACCACCACCATCACTATCACCACCACCATCACCATCACCACCACCACCACCATCACCACCACGACCACCACCACCACCATCACCATCACCATCACCACCATCACCATCACCACCAACACCACCATCAACACCAACATCACCATCACCACCACCACCACCACCACCACCAACACCACCACCATCACTAATACCACCATCACTACCACCATCACTACCACCACCTTCACCACCACCAGCATTACCACCACCACCAGCAACACCACCACAACCACCATCACCACCGGGACCACCACCACCACCATCACCACCACCACCACCACCAGCACCTGCACCACCATCACCACCCCTGCCACCACCACCACCACCAACACCACCACAACCAACATCACCATCGCCACCACAACCATCACCACCACCATCACCACCACCAACACCACCATCACTATCACCACCACAGCATCATCATCACCACCACCATCATCTCCACCTCCACCAGCTCCAGCACCATCACCACCGTCACCATCATCACCACCAACATCACCATCACCATCACCACCACCACCTCCACCACCAACACCACCACCATCACTAATACCACCATCACTACCACCGTCACTACCACCACCTTCACCACCACCAGCATTACCACCACCACCAGCAACACCACCACAACCACCATCACCACCAGGACCACCACCACCACCATCACCACCACAACCAACACCACCACCACTATCACCATCACCACCACCACCAACACCACCATCACCATCACCACCACAGCATCATCATCACCACCACCATCATCTCCACCTCCACCATCTCCAGCACCATCACCACCGTCACCATCATCACCACCAACATCAAAATCACCATCACCACCACCATCATCAGCACCAACACCATCACCATCACCACCAGCATCACCTCCACCACCACCACCACCAACACCACCACCACCACCACCATCACCACCACCACCAATACCACCACCACCACCACCACCACCAGCACCTCCACCACCATCACCAACACCCCCACCACCATCACCATCACCACCACCTCCACCATCACCACCACCATCACCTCCACCATCACCCTCACCACCACCATCACCACCACCATCACCACCACCAACACCACCACCATCACTACCACCACCATTACTACCACCACCATCACCACCACCACCATCACCACGACCATTACCATCACCACCGTCACCATCACCATCAACATCACCACCACCATCACCACCACCATTACCACCACCACCACCACCATCACCACCACCACCACTATCACTACCACCACCATTTCCACTACCATCACCATCACCATCACCACCACCATCACCACCACCACCATCACCATTCACCACCACCATCTCCACCACCATCACCACCTCCACCACCACCACCACCATCACCACCACCACCATCACCATTCACCACCACCACCATCACCACCACCATCACCATCTCCACCACCACCACTACCGTCATCACCACCACCATCACCAGCACCACCACCATCGTCACCACCACCACCACCACCACCAGCACCATCACGACCAGCACCACCATCACCATCACCACCACCACCACAATCATAAGCACCACCAGCACCATCATCACCACCACCACCATCACCACCACCATCACCACCACCATCACCACCACCACCACCACCACCATCACCACCACCACCACCAACATCACCATCACCACAACCACCATCACAGCCACCAACACCACCAGCACCTCTACCACCACCACCAATACCACCACAACCAACATCACCATCACCACCACCATCACCACCACCAACACCAACACCATCACTACCACAACATTCACTTCCAGCACCATCACCACCACCACCATCACCACCACCACCACCACCACCAGCACCACCGCCACCACCAACACCACCATCACCATCACCACCACAGCATCATCATCACCACCACCATCATCTCCACCACCACCATCTCCAGCACCATCACCACCGTCACCATCATCACCACCAACATCAAAATCACCATCACCACCACCATCACCAGCACCAACACCATCACCATCACCACCAGCATCACCTCCACCACCACCACCACCAACACCACCACCACCACCACCATCACCACCACCACCAATACCACCACCACCACCACCACCACCAGCACCTCCACCATCATCACCAACACCCCCACCACCATCACCATCACCACCACCTCCACCATCACCACCACCATCACCTCCACCATCACCCTCACCACCACCATCACCACCACCATCACCACCACCAACACCACCACCATCACTACCACCACCATTACTACCACCACCATCACCACCACCACCATCACCACGACCATTACCATCACCACCGTCACCATCACCATCAACATCACCACCACCATCACCACCACCATCATCACCACCACCACCACCATCACCACCACCACCACTATCACTACCACCACCATTTCCACTACCATCACCATCACCATCACCACCACCATCACCACCACCACCATCACCATTCACCACCACCATCTCCACCACCATCACCACCTCCACCACCACCACCACCATCACCACCACCACCATCACCATTCACCACCACCACCATCACCACCACCATCACCATCTCCACCACCACCACTACCGTCATCACCACCACCATCACCAGCACCACCACCATCGTCACCACCACCACCACCACCACCACCAGCACCATCACGACCAGCACCACCATCACCATCACCACCACCACCACAATCATAAGCACCACCACCACCATCATCACCACCACCACCATCACCACCACCACCACCACCACCATCACCACCACCACCACCAACATCACCATCACCACAACCACCATCACAGCCACCAACACCACCAGCACCTCTACCACCACCACCAATACCACCACAACCAACATCACCATCACCACCACCATCACCACCACCAACACCAACACCATCACTACCACAACATTCACTTCCAGCACCATCACCACCACCACCATCACCACCACCACCACCACCACCAGCACCACTGCCACCACCAACACCACCACCACCATCACCATCACCACCACGACCACCACCACCACCATCACCATCACCATCACCACCATCACCACCATCACCATCACCACCAACACCACCATCAACACCACCACCACCATCATAACCACCACCACCACCATCATCACCACCACCATCACCACCACCACCATCACCACCACCTCCACTTGCAGCAGCAGCAGCACCACCACCACCACCACCAGCACCTTCAACACCCTCACCACCACCATCACCATCACCCCTAACCAGCACCTCCATCACCACCACCACCACCACCACCATCACCACCACCACCACCACCACCACCTGCACCACCACCACCACCCCCGTCACCACCACCACCACCTACACCACCACAACCAACATCACCATCACCACCACAACCATCAGCAACACCTTCACCACCACGACCACCAACACCACCATCACCATCACCACCACAGCATCATCATCACGACCACCATCATCTCCACCTCCACCATCTCCAGCACCATCACCACCGTCACCATCATCACCACCAACATCACCACCACCATCACCACCACCATCACCATCACCATCACCACCAGCATCACCTCCACCACGACCACCACCAACACCACCACCACCACCACCATCACCACCACCACCAATACCACCACCACCACCACCACCACCACCAGCACCTCCACCACCATCACCAACACCACCGCCACCATCACCATCACCACCACCACCACCATCACCTCCACCATCACCATCACCACCACCATCACCACCACCATCACCACCACCAACACCACCACCATCACTACCACCACCATCACTACCACCACCATCACCACCACCACCATCACCAGCACCACCACCAGCACCACAATCACCACCATCACCACCAGCACCACCACCAGCACCAACACCACCACCACCAGCACCACCATCACCATCACCATCACGACCATCACCACCACCATCATCATCACCACCACCACCATCACCACCAAAACCACCATCATCACCACCACCACCACCATCATCAGCACCACCATCACCACCACCACCATCACTATTACCACCATCATCACCATCACCACCAACACCACCATCACCATCACCACCACGACCACCACCATCACCATCACCATCACCACCATCACCACCATCACCATCACCACCAACACCACCATCAACACCACCACCATCATAACCACCACCACCACCATCATCATCACCACCATCACCACCACCACCATCACCACCACCTCCACTAGCAGCAGCACCACCACCACCTCCACCACCACCACCAGCACCTCCAACACCCTCACCACAACCATCACCATCACCACCACCAGCACCTCCATCACCACCACCACCACCACCATCACCACCAGCACCACCTCCACCACCATCACCACCCCTGCCACCACCACCACCACCACCAACACCACCACAACCAACATCACCATCGCCACCACAACCATCACCACCACCATCACCACCACCACCACCAACACCACCATCACCATCACCACCACAGCATCATCATCACCACCACCATCATCTCCACCTCCACCATCTCCAGCACCATCACCACCGTCACCATCATCACCACCAACATCACCATCACCATCACCACCACCACCACCACCACCAACACCACCACCATCACTAATACCACAATCACTACCACCGTCACTACCACTACCTTCACAACCACCAGCATTACCACCACCACCAGCAACACCACCACAACCACCATCACCACCAGGACCACCACCACCACCATCACCACCACAACCAACACCACCACAACTATCACCAACAACACCACCACCAACACCACCATCACCATCACCACCACAGCATCATCATCACCACCACCATCATCTCCACCTCCACCATCTCCAGCACCATCACCACCGTCACCATCATCACCACCAACATCACCATCACCACCACCACCACCATCACCACCACCATCACCATCACCATCACCACCAGCATCACCTCCACCACCACCACCACCAACACCACCACCACCACCACCATCACCACCACCACCAATACCACCACCACCACCACCACCAGCACCTCCACCACCATCACCAACAACACCACCACCATCACCTTCACCACCACCACCACCATCACCACCACCATCACCTGCACCATCACCATCACCACCACCATCACCACCACCAACACCACCACCATCACTACCACCACCATCACTACCACCACCATCACCACCACCACCATCACCACGACCATCACCATCACCACCGCCACCATCACCATCAACATCACCACCACCATCACCACCACCATCACCACCACCACCACCATCACCACCACCACCACCATCACTACCACCACCATCACCACTACCATCACCATCACCACCACCAGCACCATCACCACCACCACCATCATCATTCACCACCACCACCATCACCACCACCATCACCATCTCCACCACCACCACTACCGTCATCACCACCACCATCACCAGCACCAAAACCATCGTCACCACCACCACCACCACCACCACCACCAGCACCATCACGACCAGCACCACCATCACCATCACCACCACCACCATCATAAGCACCACCACCACCATCATCACCACCACCACCATCATCACCACCATCACCACCACCATCACCAGCACCACCACCACCACCACCATCACCACCACCACCACCAGCATCACCATCACCACAACCACCATCACAGCCACCAACACCACCAGCACCTCTACCACCACCACCAATACCACCGCAACCAACATCACCATCACCACCACCATCACCATCACCAACACCTACACCATCACTACCACAACATTCACTTCCAGCACCATCACCACCACCACCATCTCCACCACCACCACCACCACCTGCACCACCGCCACCATCAACACCACCACCACCATCACCATCACCACCACGACCACCACCACCACCACCACCATCACCATCACCACCATCACCACCATCACCATCACCACCAACACCACCATCAACACCACCACCACCATCATAACCACCACCACCACCATCATCACCACCACCATCACCACCACCACCACCACCACCACCTGCACCACCACCACCACCCCCGTCACCACCACCACCACCTACACCACCACAACCAACATCACCATCACCACCACAACCATCACCAACACCATCAGCACCACCACCACCAACACCACCATCACCATCACCACCACAGCATCATCATCACCACCACCATCATCTCCACCTCCACCATCTCCAGCACCATCACCACCGTCACCATCATCACCACCAACATCACCATCACCATCACCACCACCATCACCACCACCATCACCATCACCATCACCACCAGCATCACCTCCACCACCACCACTAACACCATCACCATCACCACCAGCATCACCTCCACCACCACCACCACCAACACCACCACCACCACCACCATCACCACCACCACCAATACCACCACCACCACCACCAGCACCTCCACCACCATCACCAACAACACCACCACCATCACCTTCACCACCACCACCACCTACACCACCACAACCAACATCACCATCACCACCACAACCATCACCAACACCATCAGCACCACCACCACCAACACCACCATCACCATCACCACCACAGCATCATCATCACCACCACCATCATCTCCACCTCCACCATCTCCAGCACCATCACCACCGTCACCATCATCACCACCAACATCACCATCACCATCACCACCACCATCACCACCACCATCACCATCACCATCACCACCAGCATCACCTCCACCACCACCACTAACACCATCACCATCACCACCAGCATCACCTCCACCACCACCACCACCAACACCACCACCACCACCACCATCACCACCACCACCAATACCACCACCACCACCACCACCAGCACCTCCACCACCATCACCAACAACACCACCACCATCACCTTCACCACC
Source organism: Carcharodon carcharias (assembly GCF_017639515.1). Taxonomy (NCBI): domain Eukaryota; kingdom Metazoa; phylum Chordata; class Chondrichthyes; order Lamniformes; family Lamnidae; genus Carcharodon; species Carcharodon carcharias. Next base: position 9,343,414 of record NW_024470624.1, read on the forward strand.
ACCACCACCATCACCACCACCATCACCTCCACCATCACCATCACCATCACCACCACCATCACCACCACCAACACCACCACCATCACTACCACCACCATCACAACCACCACCATCACCACCACCACCATCACCACGACCATCACCATCACCACCGCCACCATCACCATCAACATCACCACCACCATCACCACCACCATCACCACCACCACCACCATCACCACCACCACCACCATCACTACCACCACCATCACCACTACCATCACCATCACCACCACCAGCACCATCACCACCACCACCATCATCATTCACCACCACCACCATCACCACCACCATCACCAGCACCAAAACCATCGTCACCACCACCACCACCACCACCACCAGCACCATCACGACCAGCACCACCATCACCATCACCACCACCACCACCATCATAAGCACCACCACCACCATCATCACCACCACCACCATCATCACCACCATCACCACCACCATCACCAGCACCACCACCACCACCACCATCACCACCACCACCACCAGGATCACCATCACCACAACCACCATCACAGCCACCAACACCACCAGCACCTCTACCACCACCACCAATACCACCGCAACCAACATCACCATCACCACCACCATCACCATCACCAACACCTACACCATCACTACCACAACATTCACTTCCAGCACCATCACCACCACCACCATCTCCACCACCACCACCACCACCAGCACCACCGCCACCATCAACACCACCACCACCATCACCATCACCACCACGACCACCACCACCACCACCACCATCACCATCACCACCATCACCACCATCACCATCACCACCAACACCACCATCAACACCACCACCACCATCATCACCACCACCATCACCACCACCACCATCACCACCACCTCCACTAACAGCAGCACCACCACCACCACCACCACCAGCACCTCCAACACCCTCACCACAACCATCACCTTCACCCCCACCAGCACCTCCATCACCACCACCACCACCACCACCATCACCACCACCACCACCACCACCACCTGCACCACCACCACCACCCCCGTCACCACCACCACCACCTACACCACCACAACCAACATCACCATCACCACCACAACCATCACCAACACCATCAGCACCACCACCACCAACACCACCATCACCATCACCACCACAGCATCATCATCACCACCACCATCATCTCCACCTCCACCATCTCCAGCACCATCACCACCGTCACCATCATCACCACCAACATCACCATCACCATCACCACCACCATCACCACCACCATCACCATCACCATCACCACCAGCATCACCTCCACCACCACCACTAACACCACCACCATCACCACCACCACCAATACCACCACCACCACCACCACCAGCACCTCCACCACCATCACCAACACCACCACCACCATCACCTCACCACCACCAACACCATCACCACCACCATCACCTCCACCATCACTATCACCACTACCATCACCACCACCATCACCACCACCAACACCACCACCATCACTACCACCACCATCACTACCACCACCATCACCACCACCACCATCACCAGCACCACCACCAGCACCACAATCACCACCATCACCACCAGCACCACCACCAGCACCAACACCACCACTACCAGCACCACCATCACCATCACCATCACGACCATCACCACCACCATCATCATCACCACCACCACCATCACCACCAAAACCACCATCATCACCGCCACCACCATCATCAGCACCACCATCACCACCACCACCATCACTATCACCACCACCATCACCATCACCACCACCACCACAACCATCACCACCACGACCACCAACACCACCATCACCATCACCACTACAGCATCATCATCACGACCACCATCATCTCCACCTCCACCATCTCCAGCACCATCACCACCGTCACCATCATCACCACCAACATCACCATCACCATCACCACCACCATCACCACCACCATCACCATCACCATCACCACCACATCACCTCCACCACGACCACCACCAACACCACCACCACCACCACCATCACCACCACCACCAATACCACCACCACCACCACCATCACCAGCACCTCCACCACCATCACCAACACCTCCGCCACCATCACCATCACCACCACCACCAACATCACCACCACCATCACCTCCACCATCACCATCACCACCAGCATCACCACCACCATCACCACCACCAACACCACCACCATCACTACCACCACCATCACTACCACCACCACCATCACCAGCACCACCACCAGCACCACAATCACCACCATCACCACCAGCACCACCACCAGCACCAACACCACCACCACCAGCACCACCATCACCATCACCATCACGACCATCACCACCACCATCACCATCACCATCACCACCATCACCACCATCACCATCACCACCAACACCACCATCAACACCACCACCACCATCATAACCACCACCACCACCATCATCACCACCACCATCACCACCACCACCATCACCACCACCTCCACTAACAGCAGCAGCACCACCACCACCACCACCACCAGCACCTCCAACACCCTCACCACAACCATCACCTTCACCCCCACCAGCACCTCCATCACCACCACCACCACCACCATCACCACCACCACCACCACCACCACCTGCACCACCACCACCACCCCCGTCACCACCACCACCACCTACACCACCACAACCAACATCACCATCACCACCACAACCATCACCAACACCATCAGCACCACCACCACCAACACCACCATCACCATCACCACCACAGCATCATCATCACCACCACCATCATCTCCACCTCCACCATCTCCAGCACCATCACCACCATCACCATCATCACCACCAACATCACCATCACCATCACCACCACCATCACCACCACCATCACCATCACCATCACCACCAGCATCACCTCCACCACCACCACTAACACCACCAACACCACCACCATCACCACCACCACCAATACCACCACCACCACCACCACCAGCACCTCCACCACCACCACCATCACCTCACCACCACCAACACCATCACCACCACCATCACCTCCACCATCACTATCACCACTACCATCACCACCACCATCACCACCACCAACACCACCACCATCACTACCACCACCATCACTACCACCACCATCACCAGCACCACCACCAGCACCACAATCACCACCATCACCACCAGCACCACCACCAGCACCAACAGCACCACTACCAGCACCACCATCACCATCACCATCACGACCATCACCACCACCATCATCATCACCACCACCACCATCACCACCAAAACCACCATCATCACCGCCACCACCATCATCAGCACCACCATCACCACCACCACCATCACTATCACCACCACCATCACCATCACCACCACCACCAACACCATCACCACCACGACCACCAACACCACCATCACCATCACCACTACAGCATCATCATCACGACCACCATCATCTCCACCTCCACCATCTCCAGCACCATCACCACCGTCACCATCGTCACCACCAACATCACCATCACCATCACCACCACCATCACCACCACCATCACCATCACCATCACCACCAGCATCACCTCCACCACGACCACCACCAACACCACCACCACCACCACCATCACCACCACCACCAATACCACCACCACCACCACCACCACCAGCACCTCCACCACCATCACCAACACCTCCGCCACCATCACCATCACCACCACCACCACCATCACCACCACCATCACCTCCACCATCACCATCACCACCAGCATCACCACCACTATCACCACCACCAACACCACCACCATCACTACCACCACCATCACTACCACCACCACCATCACCAGCACCACCACCAGCACCACAATCACCACCATCACCACCAGCACCACCACCAGCACCAACACCACCACCACCAGCACCACCATCACCATCACCATCACGACCATCACCACCACCATCATCATCACCACCACCACCATCACCACCAAAACCACCACCATCACCACCACCACCACCATCATCAGCACCACCATCACCACCACCACCATCACTATCACCACCACCATCACCATCACCACCACCACCACCATCACCATCACCACCACGACCACCACCACCACCATCACCATCACCATCACCACCATCACCACCATCACCATCACCACCAACACCACCATCAACACCACCACCATCATAACCACCACCACCACCATCATCATCACCACCATCACCACCACCACCATCACCACCACCTCCACTAGCAGCAGCACCACCACCACCACCACCACCACCACCAGCACCTCCAACACCCTCACCACAACCATCACCATCACCACCACCAGCACCTCCATCACCTCCACCACCACCACCACCATCACCACCAGCACCACCTCCACCACCTGCACCACCATCACCACCCCTGCCACCACCACCACCACCACCATCACCACCACAACCAACACCACCACCACTATCACCATCACCACCACCACCAAAACCACCATCACCATCACCACCACAGCATCATCATCACCACCACCATCATCTCCACCTCCACCATCTCCAGCACCATCACCACCGTCACCATCATCACCATCAACATCACCATCACCATCACCACCACCATCACCACCACCATCACCATCACCATCACCACCAGCATCACCTCCACCACCACCACCAACACCACCAACACCACCACCATCACCACCACCACCAATACCACCACCACACCACCAGCACCTCCACCACCATCACCAACACCACCACCACCATCACCTCACCACCACCACCACCATCACCACCACCATCACCTCCACCATCACCATCACCACTACCATCACCACCACCATCACCACCACCAACACCACCACCATCACTACCACCACCATCACTACCACCACCATCACCACCACCACCATCACCAGCACCACCACCAGAAGCACAATCACCACCATCACCACCAGCACCAACACCAGCACCAACACCACCACTACCAGCACCACCATCATCATCACCACCACCACCATCACCACCAAAACCACCATCATCACCGCCACCACCATCATCAGCACCACCATCACCACCACCACCATCACTATCACCACCACCATCACCATCACCACCACCACCATCACCATCACCACCACGACCACCACCACCACCATCACCATCACCATCACCACCATCACCATCACCACCAACACCACCATCAACACCACCACCACCATAACCACCACCACCACCATTATCACCACCACCATCACCACCACCACCATCACCACCACCTCCACTAGCAGCAGCACCACCACCACCACCACCACCAGCACCTCCAACACCCTCACCACAACCATCACCATCACCACCACCAGCACCTCCATCACCACCACCACCACCACCATCACCACCACGACCACCACCTGCACCACCATCACCACCCCTGCCACCACCACCACCACCAACACCACCACAAACAACATCACCATCGCCACCACAACCATCGCCACCACCATCACCACCACCACCACCAACACCACCATCACCATCACCACCGCAGCATCATCATCACCACCACCATCATCTCCACCTCCACCATCTCCAGCACCATCACCACCGTCACCATCATCACCTCCAACATCACCATCACCATCACCACCACCACCACCACCACCAACACCACCACCATCACTAATACCACCATCACTACCACCGTCACTACCACCAGCTTCACCACCACCACCATTACCACCACCACCAGCAACACCACCACAACCACCATCACCACCAGGACCACCACCACCATCATCACCACCACAACCAACACCACCACCACTATCACCATCACCACCACCACCAACACCACCATCACCATCACCACCACAGCATCATCATCACCACCACCATCATCTCCACCTCCACCATCTCCAGCACCATCACCATCATCACCATCATCACCACCAACATCACCATCACCACCACCAGCATCACCTCCACCACCACCACCACCAACACCACCACCACCACCACCATCACCACCACCACCAATACCACCACCACCACCAGCACCTCCACCACCATCACCAACACCACCACCACCATCACCATCACCACCACCACCACCATCACCACCACCATCACCTCCACCATCACCATCACCACCACCATCACCACCACCATCACCACCACCAACACCACCACCATCACTACCACCACCATCACCACCACCACCATCACCAGCACCACCACCAGCACCACAATCACCACCACCACCACCATCACCATCACCACCACGACCACCACCACCACCATCACCATCACCACCACCACCATCACCACCATCACCATCACCACCAACACCACCATCAACACCACCACCATTATCATAACCACCACATCGACCATCATCACCACCACCATCACCACCACCACCATCACCACCACCTCCACTAGCAGCAGCACCACCACCACCACCAGCACCTCGAACACCCTCACCTCAACCATCACCATCACTACCACCAGCACCTCCATCACCACCACCACCACCACCATCACCACCACCACCACCACCAGCTGCACCACCACCACCACCCCTGCCACCACCACCACCACCAACACCAGCACAACCAACATCACCATCGCCACCACAACCATCACCACCACCATCACCACCACCACCACCAACACCACCATCACCATCACCACCACAGCATCATCATCACCACCACCATCATCTCCACCTCCACCATCTCCAGCACCATCACCACCGTCACCATCATCACCACCAACATCACCATCACCATCACCACCACCATCACCACCACCATCAACATCCCCATCGCCACCAGCATCACCTCCACCAACACCACCGCCAACACCACCACCACCACCACCATCACCACCTCCACCAATACCACCAACACCACCACCACCACCACCACCTCCACCACCATCACCATCACCACCACCACCATCACCATCACCACCACCGCCCCATCACCACCACCATCACCTCCACCATCACCATCACCACCACCATCACCACCACCATCAGCACCACCAACACCACCACCATCACTACCACCACCATCACTACCACCACCATCACCAGCACCACCACCAGCACCACAATCACCACCATCACCACCAGCACCACCACCAGCACCAACACCACCACCACCACCACCATCACCATCACCATCACGACCATCACCACCACCATCATCATCACCACCACCACCATCACCACCAAAACCACCATCATCACCACCACCACCACCATCATCAGCACCACCATCACCACCACCACCATCACTATCACCACCACCATCACCATCACCACCACCACCACCACCACCATCACCATCACCACCATCACGACCACCATCATCACCACCACCATCACCATCACCATCACCACCACCATCACCTCCACCACCAACACCATCACCACCACCATCACCACCACCACCACAATTACCACCATCACCACCACCACCAACACCAACAGCATCATCATCACCCCCACCACTATCACCACCACCATCACCATCACCATCATCATCACCCCCTCCACTATCACCACCACCATCACCACCACCATCACCACCACCACCACCAACACCACCATCACCATCACCACCACAGCATCATCATCACCACCACCATCATCTCCACCTCCACCATCTCCAGCAGCATCACCACCGTCACCATCATCACCACCAACATCACCATCACCATCACCACCACCATCACCACCACCATCAACATCCCCATCGCCACCAGCATCACCACCAACATCACCACCAGCACCACCACCACCACCACCACCAACACCACCACTACCATCACCATCACCCCCAGCACCATCACCATCACCACCACCACCATCACCACCACAATCACCATCACCACCACCATCCCCACCACCAACACCACCATCACCACCATCACCACCACCACCACCACCAACAGCACCACCATCACCACCACCACCGCCATCATCATCACCACCACCATTACCACCACCACCACCACCAGCACCACCATCACCACCATCACCTTCACCATCACCACCACCATCACCGCCACCATCACCATCACCACCATCATCACCACCATCACCATCACCACCACCACCACCACCACCATCACCACCATCACCACCACCACCATCACCACCACCACCACTAACATCACCACCACCATCACCATCACCATCATCATCACCACCACCACCACCAACACCATCACCACCACCATCACCACCACCACCACAATTACCAACATCACCACCACCACCAACACCAACAGCATCATCATCACCCCCACCACTATCACCACCACCATCACCATCACCATCACCACCACCATCACCATCACCACCACCAACATCACCATCACCATCACAACCATCACCACCACCATTATCATCACGACCACCACCATCACCACGAAAACCACCACCATCACCACCACCACCACCATCATCAGCACCACCATCACCATCACCACCATCACCATCACCACCACCATCACCATCACCACCACCACCACCATCACCATCACCACCATCACGACCACCATCATCACCACCACCATCACCATCACCATCACCTCCACCATCACCACCACCACCATCACCATCACCACCACAGCATCATCATCACCACCACCATCATCTCCACCTCCACCATCTCCAGCACCATCACCACCGTCACCATCATCACCACCAACATCACCATCACCATCACCACCACCATCACCACCACCATCAACATCCCCATCGCCACCAGCATCACCACCAACATCACCACCAGCACCACCACCACCACCACCACCAACACCACCACTACCATCACCATCACCCCCAGCACCATCACCATCACCACCACCACCATCACCACCACAATCACCATCACCACCACCATCCCCACCACCAACACCACCATCACCACCAGCACCACCACCACCACCACCACCAACAGCAACACCATCACCACCACCACCGCCATCATCATCACCACCACCATTACCACCACCACCACCACCAGCACCACCATCACCACCATCACCTTCACCATCACCACCACCATCACCGCCACCATCACCATCACCACCATCATCACCACCATCACCATCACCACCACCACCACCACCACCATCACCACCATCACCACCACCACCATCACCACCACCACCACTAACATCACCAGCACCATCACCATCACCATCATCATCACCACCACCACCACCAACACCATCACCACCACCATCACCACAATTACCAACATCACCACCACCACCAACACCAACAGCATCATCATCACCCCCACCACTATCACCACCACCATCACCATCACCATCACCACCACCATCACCATCACCACCACCAACATCACCATCACCATCACAACCATCACCACCACCATTATCATCACGACCACCACCATCACCACGAAAACCACCACCATCACCACCACCACCACCATCATCAGCACCACCATCACCATCACCACCATCACTATCACCACCACCATCACCATCACCACCACCACCACCATCACCATCACCACCATCACGACCACCATCATCACCACCACCATCACCATCACCATCACCTCCACCATCACCACCACCACCATCACCATCACCACCACAGCATCATCATCACCACCACCATCATCTCCACCTCCACCATCTCCAGCACCATCACCACCGTCACCATCATCACCACCAACATCACCATCACCATCACCACCACCATCACCACCACCATCAACATCCCCATCGCCACCAGCATCACCACCAACATCACCACCAGCACCACCACCACCACCACCACCAACACCACCACTACCATCACCATCACCCCCAGCACCATCACCATCACCACCACCACCATCACCACCACAATCACCATCACCACCACCATCCCCACCACCAACACCACCATCACCACCAGCACCACCACCACCACCACCACCAACAGCACCACCATCACCACCACCACCGCCATCATCATCACCACCACCATTACCACCACCACCACCACCAGCACCACCATCACCACCATCACCTTCACCATCACCACCACCATCACCATCACCACCATCATCACCACCATCACCATCACCACCACCACCACCACCACCATCACCACCATCACCACCACCACCATCACCACCACCACCACTAACATCACCACCACCATCACCATCACCATCATCATCACCACCACCACCACCAACACCATCACCACCACCATCACCACCACCACCACAATTACCAACATCACCACCACCACCAACACCAACAGCATCATCATCACCCCCACCACTATC
>NW_024470624.1:9356289-9374799 GCF_017639515.1 Carcharodon carcharias
CCACCACCATCACCACCACCACCACACCACCAGCATCATCATCACCCCCTCCACTATCACCACCACCATCACCATCACCACCACCACCACCACCATCACCTTCACCACCACCACTAGCACCACCATCACCACCAACATCACCAAATCCAACATCACCACCACCACCATCACCACCACCATCACCACCAGCATCACCACCACCACCAACACCATCACCACCAACACCACCAAATCCAACATCACCACCACCACCATCACCACCACCATCACCACCACAACCAACACCACCACCATCACCACCTCCACCACCATCACCACTTCCACCATCACCACCACCACCATCACTACCACCACCATCACCACCACCATCACCACCACCACCACCACCACCAGCACCACCACCACCACCACCAACACCACCACTACCATTACCATCACTCCCAGCACCATCACCACTACCACCATCACCATCACCACCACCACCATCACCACCACAATCACCATCACCACCACCATCCCCACCACCAACACCACCATCACCACCAGCACCACCACCACCACCACCACCAACAGCACCACCATCACCACCACCACCGCCATCATCATCACCACCACCATTACCACCACCACCACCACCAGCACCACCATCACCACCATCACCTTCACCATCACCACCACCATCACCGCCACCATCATCATCACCACCATCATCACCACCATCACCATCACCACCACCACCACCACCACCATCACCACCATCACCACCACCACCATCACCACCACCACCATCACCACCACCACCACTAACATCACCACCACCATCACCATCACCATCATCATCACCACCACCACCAACACCATCACCACCACCATCACCACCACCACCACAATTACCAACATCACCACCACCACCAACACCAACAGCATCATCATCACCCCCACCACTATCACCACCACCATCACCATCACCATCACCACCACCATCACCATCACCACCACCACCATCACCATCACCATCACGACCATCACCACCACCATTATCATCACGACCACCACCATCACCACGATAACCACCATCATCACCACCACCACCACTATCATCAGCACCACCATCACCATCACCACCATCACTATCACCACCACCATCACCATCACCACCACCACCACCACCATCACCATCACCACCATCACGACCACCACCATCACCACGAAAACCACCATCATCACCACCACCACCACCATCATCAGCACCACCATCACCATCACCACCATCACTATCACCACCACCATCACCATCACGACCACCACCACCACCACCATCACCATCACCACCATCACGACCACCATCATCACCACCACCATCACCATCACCATCACCTCCACCATCACCACCACCACCAACACCATCACCACCACCATCACCACCACCACCACAATTACCACCATCACCACCACCACCAACACCACCAGCATCATCATCACCCCCACCACTATCACCACCACCATCACCATCACCATCACCACCACCATCACCACCACCACCACCACCATCACCACCACCATCACCATCACCACCACCACAATTACCACCATCACCACAACCATCACCATCACCACCACCAGCACCTCCATCACCACCACCACCACCACCATCACCACCACCACCACCACCTGCACCACCATCACCACCCCTGCCACCACCACCATCACCAACACCACCACAAACAACATCACCATCGCCACCACAACCATCGCCACCACCATCACCACCACCACCACCAACACCACCATCACCATCACCACCGCAGCATCATCATCACCACCACCATCATCTCCACCTCCACCATCTCCAGCACCATCACCACCTTCACCATCATCACCACCAACATCTCCATCACCATCACCACCACCACCACCACCACCAACACCACCACCATCACTAATACCACCATCACTACCACCGTCACTACCACCAGCTTCACCACCACCACCATTACCACCACCACCAGCAACACCACCACAACCACCATCACCACCAGGACCACCACCACCATCATCACCACCACAACCAACACCACCACCACTATCACCATCACCACCACCACCAACACCACCATCACCATCACCACCACAGCATCATCATCACCACCACCATCAGCTCCACCTCCACCATCTCCAGCACCATCACCATCATCACCATCATCACCACCAACATCACCATCACCACCACCAGCATCACCTCCACCACCACCACCACCAACACCACCACCACCACCACCATCACCACCACCACCAATACCACCACCACCACCACCACCACCAGCGCCTCCACCACCATCACCAACACCACCACCACCATCACCAACACCACCACCACCACCATCACCACCACCATCACCTCCACCATCACCATCACCACCACCATCACCACCACCATCACCACCACCAACACCACCACCATCACTACCACCACCATCACCACCACCACCATCACCAGCACCACCACCAGCACCACAATCACCACCACCACCACCATCACCATCACCACCACGACCACCACCACCACCATCACCATCACCATCACCACCATCACCACCATCACCATCACCACCAACACCACCATCAACACCACCACCATTATCATAACCACCACCTCCACCATCATCACCACCACCATCACCACCACCACCATCACCACCACCTCCACTAGCAGCAGCACCACCACCACCACCACCACCAGCACCTCGAACACCCTCACCTCAACCATCACCATCACTACCACCAGCACCTCCATCCCCACCACCACCACCACCATCACCACCACCACCACCACCAGCTGCACCACCACCACCACCCCTGCCACCACCACCACCACCAACACCAGCACAACCAACATCACCATCGCCACCACAACCATCACCACCACCATCACCACCACCACCACCAACACCACCATCACCATCACCACCACAGCATCATCATCACCACCACCATCATCTCCACCTCCACCATCTCCAGCACCATCACCACCGTCACCATCATCACCACCAACATCACCATCACCATCACCACCACCATCACCACCACCATCAACATCCCCATCGCCACCAGCATCACCTCCACCAACACCACCGCCAACACCACCACCACCACCACCATCACCACCTCCACCAATACCACCAACACCACCACCACCACCACCACCTCCACCACCATCACCAACACCACCACCACCATCACCATCACCACCACCGCCACCATCACCACCACCATCACCTCCACCATCACCATCACCACCACCATCACCACCACCATCACCACCACCAACACCACCACCATCACTACCGCCACCATCACTACCACCACCATCAGCAGCACCACCACCAGCACCACAATCACCACCATCACCACCAGCACCACCACCAGCACCAACACCACCACCACCACCACCACCATCACCATCACGACCATCACCACCACCATCATCATCACCACCACCATCACCACCAAAACCACCATCATCACCACCACCACCACCATCATCAGCACCACCATCACCACCACCACCATCACTATCACCACCACCATCACCATCACCACCACCACCACCACCACCGTCACCATCATCACCATCACGACCACCATCATCACCACCACCATCACCATCACCATCACCACCACCATCACCTCCACCACCAACACCAACACCATCACCACCACCATCACCTCCACCATCACCATCACCACCACCATCACCACCACCATCACCACCACCAACACCACCACCATCACTACCACCACCATCACCACCACCACCATCACCAGCACCACCACCAGCACCACAATCACCACCACCACCACCATCACCATCACCACCACGACCACCACCACCACCATCACCATCACCATCACCACCATCACCACCATCACCATCACCACCAACACCACCATCAACACCACCACCATTATCATAACCACCACCTCCACCATCATCACCACCACCATCACCACCACCACCATCACCACCACCTCCACTAGCAGCAGCACCACCACCACCACCACCACCAGCACCTCGAACACCCTCACCTCAACCATCACCATCACTACCACCAGCACCTCCATCACCACCACCACCACCACCATCACCACCACCACCACCACCAGCTGCACCACCACCACCACCCCTGCCACCACCACCACCACCAACACCAGCACAACCAACATCACCATCGCCACCACAACCATCACCACCACCATCACCACCACCACCACCAACACCACCATCACCATCACCACCACAGCATCATCATCACCACCACCATCATCTCCACCTCCACCATCTCCAGCACCATCACCACCGTCACCATCATCACCACCAACATCACCATCACCATCACCACCACCATCACCACCACCATCAACATCCCCATCGCCATCACCAACACCACCACCACCATCACCATCACCACCACCGCCACCATCACCACCACCATCACCTCCACCAATACCACCAACACCACCACCACCACCACCACCTCCACCACCATCACCAACACCACCACCACCATCACCATCACCACCACCGCCACCATCACCACCACCATCACCTCCACCATCACCATCACCACCACCATCACCACCACCATCACCACCACCAACACCACCACCATCACTACCGCCACCATCACTACCACCACCATCACCAGCACCACCACCAGCACCACAATCACCACCATCACCACCAGCACCACCACCAGCACCAACACCACCACCACCACCACCACCATCACCATCACGACCATCACCACCACCATCATCATCACCACCACCATCACCACCAAAACCACCATCATCACCACCACCACCACCATCATCAGCACCACCATCACCACCACCACCATCACTATCACCACCACCATCACCATCACCACCACCACCACCACCACCATCACCATCACCACCATCACGACCACCATCATCACCACCACCATCACCATCACCATCACCACCACCATCACCTCCACCACCAACACCAACACCATCACCACCACCATCACCACCACCACCACAATTACCACCATCACCACCACCACCAACACCAACAGCATCATCACCCCCACCACTATCACCACCACCATCACCATCACCATCATCATCACCCCCTCCACTATCACCACCACCATCACCATCACCATCACCACCACCATCACCACCACCACCACCAGCATCTCATCCACCACCATCACCACCACTAACACGAACACCATCACCAACACCACCACCACCATCACCACCACCACCACCAGCACCACCACCATCACCACCAGCACCACCACCACCACCATCACCACCACCACCATCACCACCACCACCACCACCAGCTGCACCACCACCACCACCAACACCAGCACAACCAACATCACCATCGCCACCACAACCATCACCACCACCATCACCACCACCACCATCACCACCACCACCACCAACACCACCATCACCATCACCACCACAGCATCATCATCACCACCACCATCATCTCCACCTCCACCATCTCCGGCACCATCACCACCGTCACCATCATCACCACCAACATCACCATCACCATCACCACCACCATCACCACCACCATCAACATCCCCATCGCCACCAGCATCACCTCCACCAACACCACCGCCAACACCACCACCACCACCACCATCACCACCTCCACCAATACCACCAACACCACCACCACCACCACCACCTCCACCACCATCACCAACACCACCACCACCATCACCATCACCACCACCGCCACCATCACCACCACCATCACCTCCACCATCACCATCACCATCACCACCACCATCACCACCACCATCACCACCACCAACACCACCACCATCACTACCACCACCATCACTACCACCACCATCACCAGCACCACCACCAGCACCACAATCACCACCATCACCACCAGCACCACCACCAGCACCAACACCACCACCACCACCACCACCATCACCATCACCATCACGACCATCACCACCACCATCATCATCACCACCACCACCATCACCACCAAAACCACCATCATCACCACCACCACCACCATCATCCGCACCACCATCACCACCACCACCATCACTATCACCACCACCATCACCATCACCACCACCACCACCACCACCATCACCATCACCACCATCACGACCACCATCATCACCACCACCATCACCATCACCATCACCACCACCATCACCTCCACCACCAACACCATCACCACCACCATCACCACCACCACCACAATTACCACCATCACCACCACCACCAACACCAACAGCATCATCATCACCCCCACCACTATCACCACCACCATCACCATCACCATCATCATCACCCCCTCCACTATCACCACCACCATCACCATCACCATCACCACCACCATCACCACCACCACCACCAGCATCTCATCCACCACCATCAGCACCACTAACACGAACACCATCACCAACACCACCACCACCATCACCACCACCACCACCAGCACCACCACCATCACCACCAGCACCACCACCACCACCATCACCATCACCACCAGCACCATCACCACCATCACCACAACCACCATCACCATCATCACCATCACCAACGCCACCACCACCACCAGCACCACTGCCACCACCACCACCACCACCAACACCACCACCATCACCACCTCCACCACCATCACCACCACCACCATCACCACCACCACCACCATCACTACCACCACCATCACCACCACCATCACCACCACCACCACCACCAGCACCACCACCACCACCACCACCAACACCACCACTACCATCACCATCACCCCCAGCACCATCACCATCACCACCACCACCATCACCACCACAATCACCATCACCACCACCATCCCCACCACCAACACCACCATCACCACCAGCACCACCACCACCACCACCACCAACAGCACCACCATCACCACCACCACCGCCATCATCATCACCACCACCATTACCACCACCACCACCAGCACCACCATCACCACCATCACCTTCACCATCACCACCACCATCACCGCCACCATCACCATCACCACCATCATCACCACCATCACCATCACCACCACCACCACCACCACCATCACCACCATCACCACCTCCACCATCACCACCACCACCACTAACATCACCACCACCATCACCATCACCATCATCATCACCACCACCACCACCAACACCATCACCACCACCATCACCACCACCACCACAATTACCAACATCACCACCACCACCAACACCAACAGCATCATCATCACCCCCACCACTATCACCACCACCATCACCATCACCATCACCACCACCATCACCATCACCACCACCACCATCACCATCACCATCACAACCATCACCACCACCATTATCATCACGACCACCACCATCACCACGAAAACCACCACCATCACCACCACCACCACCATCATCAGCACCACCATCACCATCACCACCATCACTATCACCACCACCATCACCATCACCACCACCACCACCACCACCATCACCATCACCACCATCACGACCACCATCATCACCACCACCATCACCATCACCATCACCTCCACCATCACCACCACCACCAACACCATCACCACCACCATCACCACCACCACCACAATTACCACCATCACCACCACCACCAACACCACCAGCATCATCATCACCCCCACCACTATCACCACCACCATCACCATCACCATCACCACCACCATCACCACCACCACCACCACCATCACCACCACCATCACCATCACCACCAGCACAATTACCACCATCACCACCACCACCATCACCACCACCACCACACCACCAGCATCATCATCACCCCCTCCACTATCACCACCACCATCACCATCACCACCACCACCACCACCATCACCTTCACCACCACCACTAGCACCACCATCACCACCAACATCACCAAATCCAACATCACCACCACCACCATCACCACCACCATCACCACCAGCATCACCACCACCACCAACACCATCACCACCAACACCACCAAATCCAACATCACCACCACCACCATCACCACCACCATCACCACCACCACCAACACCACCACCATCACCACCTCCACCACCATCACCACTTCCACCATCACCACCACCACCATCACTATCACCACCATCACCACCACCATCACCACCACCACCACCACCAGCACCACCACCACCACCACCAACACCACCACTACCATCACCATCACCCCCAGCACCATCACCACTACCACCATCACCACCACCACCATCACCACCACAATCACCATCACCACCACCATCCCCACCACCAACACCACCATCACCACCAGCACCACCACCACCACCACCACCACCAGCACCACCACCACCACCACCAACACCACCACTACCATCACCATCACCCCCAGCACCATCACCACTACCACCATCACCATCACCACCACCACCATCACCACCACAATCACCATCACCACCACCATCCCCACCACCAACACCACCATCACCACCAGCACCACCACCACCACCACCACCAACAGCACCACCATCACCACCACCACCGCCATCATCATCACCACCACCATTCCACCACCACCACCAGCACCACCATCACCACCATCACCGCCACCATCACCATCATCACCACCATCACCATCACCACCACCACCACCACCACCATCACCACCATCACCACCACCACCATCACCACCACCACCATCACCACCACCACCACTAACATCACCACCACCATCACCATCACCATCATCATCACCACCACCACCAACACCATCACCACCACCATCACCACCACCACCACCACAATTACCAACATCACCACCACCACCAACACCAACAGCATCATCATCACCCCCACCACTATCACCACCACCATCACCATCACCATCACCACCACCATCACCATCACCACCACCACCATCACCATCACCATCACGACCATCACCACCACCATTATCATCACGACCACCACCATCACCACGAAAACCACCATCATCACCACCACCACCACCATCATCAGCACCACCATCACCACCACCACCATCACCATCACCACCATCACGACCACCACCATCACCACGAAAACCACCATCATCACCACCACCACCACCATCATCAGCACCACCATCACCATCACCACCATCACTATCAGCACCACCATCACCATCACCACCACCACCACCACCACCATCACCATCACCACCATCACGACCACCATCATCACCACCACCATCACCATCACCATCACCTCCACCATCACCACCACCACCAACACCATCACCACCACCATCACCACCACCACCACAATTACCACCATCACCACCACCACCAACACCACCAGCATCATCATCACCCCCACCACTATCACCACCACCACCACCATCACCACCACCATCACCATCACCACCACCACAATTACCACCATCACCACCACCATCATCACCACCACCACCACACCACCAGCATCATCATCACCCCCTCCACTATCACCACCACCATCACCATCACCACCACCACCACCACCATCACCTTCACCACCACCACCAGCACCACCATCACCACCAACACCACCAAATCCAACATCACCACCACCACCATCACCACCACCATCACCACCAGCATCACCACCACCACCATCACAATCACCACCACCACCACCACCAACACCACCACCATCACCACCAACATCACCACAAGCACCACCACCATCACCATCATCACCACCACCATCACCACCATCACCAACTTCACCACCAGTACCTCCACCATCACCATCATCACCACCACCACCAGCAGCACCACCACCACCACCAACATCACCTTCACCACCAGCACCATCACCACCATCACCACAACCACCATCACCATCATCACCATCACCACCGCCACCACCACAACCAGCACCACCCCCACCACCACTACCAGCATCACCACCAACATCACCACCACCACCATCACCACCACCACCATCACTACCACCACCATCACCACCACCATCACCACCACCACCAGCACAACCACCACCACCAACACCACCACCACCATCACCATCACCCCCACCACCATCACCATCACCACCATCACCATCACCACCACCACCATCCCCACCACCATCACCATCACCACCACCATCACCACCACCACCAACACCACCATCACCACCAGCACCACCACCACCACCACCACCACTAACAGCACCACCATCACCACCACCACCTCCATCATCATCACCACCACCATTACCATCACCACCACCACCAGCACCACCATCACCACCAACAGCTTCACCATCACCACCACCATCATCACCGCCACCATCACCATCACCACCATCATCACCACCATCACCATCACCACGACCACCACCACCACCACCATCACCACCATCACCACCCCCACCATCACCACCACCACCACTAACATCACCACCACCATCACCATCACCATCATCATCACCACCACCATCAGTATCAACTCCACCACCATCACCACCACGACCACCAACACCATCAGCACCTCCAGCACCACCTCAATCACCACCACCAGCATCACCACCACCACCACCACCACCACCATTACCACCATCACCACTGCCACCACCACCACCAGCACCACCGCCACCACCACCACTAGCATTACCACCAACACCAACACGAACACCACCACCACCACCATCACTGCCACCACCATCACTACCACCATCACCACCACCACCACCACCACCAGCACCACCACCACCACCATCATCACCACCAGCACCACCACCAGCATCACCTCCAACACCATCGCCACCACCACCACCAACACCATCACCAACACCACCACCACTACAATCACCACCACCACCATCACCACCACCACCACCAGCACCACCACCACCAACACCACCATCACCACCGCGACCACCACCACCAGCACCACCGCCGCCACCACCACCAGCATTACCACCACCACCACTATCACCACCACCACCACCACCACCACTAACATCACCACCACCATCACCATCACCATCATCATCACCACCACTATCGGTATCAACTCCACCACCATCACCACCACCACCACCAACACCATCAGCACCTCCAGCACCACCACAATCACCACCACCAGCATCACCACCACCACCACCACCATCACCACAATCACCACTGCCACCACCACCACCAGCACCACCGCCACCACCACCACCAGCATTACCACCAACACCAACACCACCACCACCACCATCACTACCACCACCACCACTACCACCATCACCACCACCACCACCACCATCATCACCACCACCACCACCTCCAGAATCACCTCCAACACCATCACCACCACCACCACCAACACCATCACCAACACCACCACCACCACAATCACCACCACCACCATCACCACCACCACCACCAGCACCACCACAGCCAACACCCCCATCACCACCGCGACCACCACCACCACCACCACCGCCGCCACCACCACCAGCATTTCCACCACCACCACCATCACCACCACCACCAAGACCACCATCACCACCTCCACCACCACCATCACCATCACCACCACCACCAGCATCACCTCCACCACCATCAGCACCACCACCACCAAAACCATCACCACCATCACCACCACCACAATCACCACCACCACCATCACCACCACCACCACCATCACTACCACTATCACCACCACCACCACCACCAGCACCACCACCACCATCACCACCACCATCACCATAACCACCAACATCATCACCACCACCACAAGCACCACCACCATCACCACCACCAGCAGCACCACAATCACCATCACCAACACCACAATCACCACCACCACCACCAGCACCACCACCATCACCACTACCACCAACAGCACCACAACCAACCTCACCACCATCACCACCACCACCAACACCACCACCTTCACTACCACCACCATCATTACAACCACCATCACTACCTCCACCGTCACTACCACCACCATCACTACCACCACCATCAACCCCACCACCACCAGCGCCACCACCCGCACCACCAACATCAACATCACCCACACCATCATCATCACCACCACCAACATCACCACCTCCAAACCACCATCACCACCACCACCATCACCATCACCACCACCATCACCACCACCACCACCATCTCCATCGCCACTTCCATCACCATCACCACCACCACCACCACCAAATCCACACCATCACCACCACCCCCACCATCACCATCACCAGCACCATCACAACCACCATCAGCACCAGCACCACAACCATCACCACCACCAACACCACCACAACCAATATCACCAACAACACAACCAACATCACCACCACCACCACCACCATCACTACCACCATAATCATTACCACCACCATCACTACCACCATCACCACCACCATCACTACCACCACCATCACTACCACCATCACCACCAACACCACCATCACCACCAGCACCACCACCACCACCTCCAACAGCACCACCATCACCACCACCACCACCATCATCATCACCACCACCATCACCACCACCACTATCACCAGCACCACCATCAGCACCATCACCTTCACCACCAGCACCACCATCACTGCCCCCATCACCATCACCACCATCACCACCACCATCACCACCACCATCACCACCACCATCACCATCACCACCACCGCCACCACCACCACCACCAACATCACCACCACCACCATCACTACCACCACCATCACCATCACCACCACCAGCACCACCACCATCACCATCAGCACCACCACCACCACCATCACCACCATCACCATCACCACCATCACCACCACCACCACCAGCATTACCTCCACCACCACTATCACCACCACCACCATCACCACCACCACCACCACGACCAGCACCACTATCACCACCACCACCACCACCACCACCACCATCACTATGACCACCACCATCACCATCACCTCCACCATCACCATCACCACCACCATCACCACCACGACCACCATCACCACCACCATCACCACCACCACCACCACCAACACCATCACCACCACCACCACCGCAACCACCACGACCAGCACCACCACCACCACCAACACCACCACCTCCAACATCACCACAACCACCACCACCAGCACCACCACCACCACCAACATCACCACCTCCAACATCACCATCACCACCATCACCACCACCATCACCACCAGCACCACCACCATCATCATCACCACCGCCACCATCACCAACACCACCACCACCACCACCAGCAACACCATCATCACCATCACCACCACCACCACCATCACCACCACCTCCACTAGCAGCATCTGAACCACCACCACCACCACCACCACCAGCACCTCCACCACCATCTGCACCACCATCACCATCACCACCACCAGCACCTCCATCACCACCACCACCACCACCACCACCATCACCACCATCACCACCACCACCTGCACCACCACCACCATCACCACCACCACCAACACCACCACAACCAACATCACCATCACCACCACCACCATCACCACCACCATCACCACCACCACCAACACCACCACCATCACTACCACCACCATCACTACCACCATCACTAACACCACCTTCACCACCACCACCATCACCACCAGCACCAGCAACACCACCACAACCACCATCACCACCAGGACCACCACCACCACCATCACCACCACAACCAACACCACCACCACAATCACCATCACCACCACCACCACCAACACCACCATCACTATCACCACCGCAGCCTCATCATCACCACCACCATCATCTCCACCTCCACCATCTCCAGCACCATCACCACCGTCACCATCATCACCACCAACAGCACCATCACCATCACCACCACCATCGTCACCATCACCTTCACCATCACCACCACCATCACCGCCACCATCACCATCACCACCATCATCACCACCATCACCATCACCACCACCACCACCACCACCATCACCACCATCACCACCCCCACCATCACCACCACCACCACTAACATCACCACCACCATCACCATCACCATCATCATCACCACCACCATCAGTATCAACTCCACCACCATCACCACCACCACCACCAACACCATCAGCACCTCCAGCACCACCTCAATCACCACCACCAGCATCACCACCACCACCACCACCATTACCACCATCACCACCGCCACCACCACCACCTGCACCACCGCCACCACCACCACTAGCATTACCACCAACACCAACACCAACACCACCACCACCACCATCACTACCACCACCATCACTACCACCATCACCACCACCACCACCACCACCACCAGCACCACCACCACCATCATCACCACCAGCACCACCACCAGCATCACCTCCAACACCATCGCCACCACCACCACCAACACCATCACCAACACCATCACCACTACTATCACCACCACCACCATCACCACCACCACCACCAGCACCACCACCACCAACACCACGATCACCACCGCGACCACCACCACCAGCACCACCGCCGCCACCACCACCAGCATTACCACCACCACCACCATCACCACCACCACCACCACTGCCACCACCACCACCAGCATTTCCACCACCACCACCACCATCACCACCACCACCACCACCACCACCATCACCACCTCCACCACCACCATCACCATCACCACCACCACCAGCATCACCTCCACCACCATCACCACCAAAACCATCACCACCATCACCACCACCACAATCACCACCACCACCATCACCAGCACCACCACCATCACTGCCACCATCACCACCACCACCACCACCACCACCAGCACCACCACCACCATCACCACCACCATCACCATAACCACCAACATCATCACCACCACCACAAGCACCACCACCATCACCGCCACCATCGCCATCACCAACACCATCACCATCACCACCAGCACCACAATCACCATCACCAACACCACAATCACCACCACCACCACCAGCACCACCACCATCACCACTACCACCAACAGCACCACAACCAACCTCACCACCACCACCAACACCACCACCTTCACTACCACCACCATCATTATCACCACCATCACTACCACCACAGTCACTACCACCACCATCACTACCACCACCATCAACGCCACCCCCACCAGCACCACCACCTGCACCACCAACAAAACATCCCCAACACCACCATCATCACCACCACCAACATCACCACCTCCACACCACCATCACCACCACCACCATCACCATCACCACCACCATCACCACCACCACCCCCATCTCCATCACCACCACCATCACCATCACCACCACCACCACCACCAAATCCACACCATCACCACCACCCCCACCATCACCACCACCACCACCAGCACCACCTCCACCGCCATCACCACCACCAGCCACACCACCACCATCACCACCACCATCACCACCA
This sequence comes from Carcharodon carcharias, assembly GCF_017639515.1. NCBI lineage: Eukaryota > Metazoa > Chordata > Chondrichthyes > Lamniformes > Lamnidae > Carcharodon > Carcharodon carcharias. Next base: position 9,371,740 of record NW_024470624.1, read on the forward strand.
CCATCACCATCACCACCACCATCACCAACATCACCACCACCATCATAACCACCACCACAACCATCACCACAAGCACCATCATCACCACCATCAGCATCAACTCCACCACCACCACCACCAACACCACCACCACTACCATCACCACCACCACCAGCAACATCACCACCACCAACACCACCACCACCATCACTACCAGCACCATCGCAACCACCACCAACACCACCACCAGCACCAGCACCAACACCACCTCCACCATCACCATCACCACCACCAACACCACCACCACGATCACTATCACCATCACGACCATAACCACATTCACCCCCACCACCACCACCAACACCACCACCACCATCCTCATCACCACCACCATCACCACCACCACCACCACCATCACCATCACCATCACCACCACCATCACCACCACCACCACCAACATCACCACCATCACTACCACCACCATCACCACCACCACCACCATCACCACCAGCATCACCAGCACCACCCCCACTATCACCACCACCATCACCATCACGACCACCACCACCACCAACTCCACCACTACCACCACCATCACCACCACCACCACCACCATCACCACCACCACCACCTCCATCACCATCAGCATCACCACCACCTCCAGCATCACCTCCACCACCATCTCCAACACACCACCACCACCATCACCACCACCACCAGCACCACCACCATCACCATCACCACCACCACCATCACCACCACCATCACCATCACCACCCCACCATCACCAGGATCACCACCACCACCATCACCACCACCAACATGATCATCACCATCACCACCGCCACTATCATCACCATCACCACCAGCACCACCAACACGACCAACATCCCCACCACCACCACCAGCACCACCACCACCATCACCACCTCCATCACAATCACCACCACCAACACCACCACCATCACTACCACCACCATCACTACCACCATCACTACCACCATCACCACCACCACCATCACCACCACCACCAGCAGCACCACCACCACAACCATCACCAACAGCACCACCACCATCACCATCACAACCAACACCACCACCACCATCACCATCACCATCACCACCACCACCATCACCATCACCACCATCACGACCACCATCATCACCACCACCACCAGCACCACCTCCACCGCCATCACCACCACCAGCAACACCACCACCATCACCACCACCATCACCACCATCACCACCACCATCACCATCACCACCACCACCACCACCATCACCAACATCACCACCACCATCATAACCACCACCACAACCATCACCACAAGCACCATCATCACCACCCCCAGCATCACCTCCACCACCACCACCAACACCACCACCACCACCATCACCACCACCACCAGCAACATCACCACCACCAACACCACCACCACCATCACTACCAGCACCATCACCACCACCACCATCACCACCAACATCACCACCAGCACCAGCACCAACACCACCTCCACCATCACCATCACCACCACCAACACCACCACCACGATCACTATCACCATCACGTCCATCACCACATTCACCATTACCAAAACCATCATAACCACCATGACCACCATCATTACCACCACCATCACCACCACCACCATCACCACCACCACCACCACCAGCAGCACTCCCACCACCACCACCAACACCACCACCACCATACCCATCACCACCACCATCACCACCACCACCATCACTACCACTATCACCACCACCACAACCAACATCACCACCATCACTACCCCCACCATCACCACCACCACCATCACCACCAGCATCACCAGCACCAGCCCCACTATCACCACCACCATCACCATCACGACCACCACCACCACCATCTCCACCACTACCACCACCATCACCACCACCACCACCACCACCATCACCACCACCACCACCTCCATCACCATCACCATCACCACCACCTCCAGCATCACCTCCACCACCATCTCCAACACACCACCACCACCACCATCACCACCACCACCACCAGCACCACCACCATCACCATCACCACCACCACCATCACCACCACCATCATCATCACCATCACCACCCCACCATCACCAGGATCACCACCACCACCATCACCTCCACCAACATGATCATCACCATCACCACCGCCACTATCATCACCATCACCACCAGCACCACCAACACGACCAACATCACCACCACCACCACCAGAACCACCACCACCATCACCACCACCATCACCATCACCACCACCAACACCACCATCACTACCACCATCACTACCACCATCACCACCACCACCATCACCACCACCACCAGCAGCACCACCACCACAACCATCACCAACAGCACCACCACCACAACCATCACGAGCAGCTCCACCACCACCACCATCACCATCACAACCAACAGCACCACCACCATCACCATCACCACCACCACCACCACCACCATCACCATCACCACCATCACGACCACCATCATCACCACCACCACCACCAGCACCACCACCACCGCCATCACCACCACCAGCAACACCACCACCATCACCACCGCCATCACCACCATCACCACCACCATCACCATCACCACCACCACCACCACCATCACCAACATCACCACCTCCACCATCACCACCGCCACCACAACCATCACCACAAGCACCATCATCACCACCACCAGCATCACCTCCACAACCACCACCACCATCACCAACAGCACCACTGCCACTGCCGCCACCACCACCACCTCCACCAGCACCTTCACCACCAACACCAACACCACCACCACCATCACCGTCACCACCATCACCACCACCACAATCACCACCATCACCACAACCACCATCACCACCACCACCAACACCACCAGCATCATCATCACCCCCACCACTATCACCACCACCATCACCACCACCACCACCACCACCACCATCACCATCACCACCACCACCACCGCAACCACCACGACCAGCACCACCAGCACCACCAACACCACCACCTCCAACATCACCATCACCACAACCACCACCACCAGCACCACCACCACCAC
>NW_024470624.1:9375298-9377798 GCF_017639515.1 Carcharodon carcharias
CCACCACCATCACCATCACCACCATCACCACCACCACCATCACCATCACCACCAAAACAACCACCTTCACCACCAGCACCACCACCGTCACCATCACCATCACCACCAGCACCACCAACACCATCACCACCACCACCATCACCATCACCATCACCACCACCACCAGCATCACCTCCACCACCATCACCACCACCTCCACCAACACCATCACCACCATCACCACCAGCACCACCACCGTCACCATCACCATCACCATCACCACCATCACCAACACCACCATCACCACCACAACCACCACCATCACCATCACCACCACCACCAGTTCACCTCCACCACCATCACCACCACCACCAACACCATCACCACCATCGCCACCAGCACAATCACCACCACCATCACCACCACCACCACCATCAGCACCACCACCACCACCACCACCAGCACCACCACCACCACCAACACCACCACCACCATCACCATCATGACCATCACCACCATCGCCATCATCACCTCCACCACCATCATAACCACCACCCCCACCATCACCACCACCACCATCACCACCACCATCACCACCACCATCACCACCACCATCACCACCACCACCACCACAATCACCATCACCACCACCACCACCATCACCACCACCAACACCACCAGCACCACCACCACCACCAGCAGCAGCATCACCACCACCACCATCACCACCACCACCAATACCAACACAACCAACATCACCATCACCACCACCATCACCATCAGCAACACCACCACCATCACTACCACCACCATCACTTCCCGCACCATTACCACCACCACCGTCACCACCACCACCACAACCAGCAACACCACCACGACCACCAACACCACCACCACCATCACCATCACCACCATCACCACCACCACCACCAGCAGCATCACCTCCAACACCATCACCACCACTACCACCAGCACCATCACCAAAACCTCCACCAGCACCATCACCAACACCACCATCACCACCACCACCACCACCATCACCACCAGCACCACCATCACCACCACCACCAACATCACCATCACCACCAGCACCATCACCACCATCACCACAACCACCATCACCATCACCACCGCCACCACCACCACCAGCATCACCACCACCACCATCAACACCATCACCATCAATACCACCAAATCACTTCCACCACCATCACCACCACCATCACCACCACCACCATCACCACCAGCACCACCACCACCACCAACACCACCACCACCATCACCATCACCATCACCACCACCACCATCACCATCACCACCACAATACCATCACCATCATGACCATCACCAACATTGCCATCACCAGCACCACCACCGTCATAACCATCACCACCACCATCACCACCACCATCACCACCACCATCACCACCATCACCACCATCACCATCACCACCACCACCATCACAACCACCATCACCATCACCACCACCACCATCATCACCACCACCACCTCCACCATAACAATCACCTCCACCATCATCACCACCACCACCAACATCACCACCACCACCACCACCACCGGCACCACCGGCACCACCACGACCACCTCCAACATCACCATCACCACCATCACCACCAGCATCTCCACCACCACCTTCTCCACCACCACCTTCACCACCACCACCATCACCACCACCACCATCACCATCACCACAAAAAAACCACCATCACCACCAGCACCACCACTGTCACCATCGCCATCACCACCATCACCACCACCACCATCACCACCACCACCACCACAATCACCATCACCACCACCACCAGTTCACCTCCACAGCCATCACCACCTTCCACCAACAACACCATCACCACCATCGCCACCACCACAATCACCACCACCATCACCACCAGCACCACCATCAGCACCACCACCACCATCACCACCATCACCACCGTCAACACCACCACCGGCATCACCCTCACCACCACCACCAGATTTCCACCACCACCAACACCACCACCACCTTCACTACCACTACCACCACCACCACCTGCACCACCAGCACCACCACCACCATCATTTCCACCACCACCACCAGCATCTCCTCCAACACCATCACCACCACTACCACCAACACCATCACCAACACCACCACCAGCACCATCACAACCACCACCATCACCACCACCACCGGAACCACCACCACCACCATCACCACCAGCACCACCACCTCCACCACCACCAACATCACCATCACCACCAGCACCATCACCACCATCACCACAAACACCATCACCATCACCACCAGCACCACCACCTCCACCACCACCAACATCACCACAACCACCATCACCATCACCACCGCCACCACCAACACCAGCACCACCACCACCACCACCAGCATCACCACCACCACCACCAACACCACCACCATCATTACCACCACCATCACTACCACCACCATCACCACCACCATCACCACCACCACCACCACCGCCAGCACCACCACCACCACCA
>NW_024470624.1:9385298-9387798 GCF_017639515.1 Carcharodon carcharias
ACCGCCACCATCACCATCAGCACCACCACCATCATCACCACCACCACCATCACCATCATGACCATCACCAACATCGCCATCACCACCACCACCAGCATCATAACCACCGCCACCACCATAATCACCACCACCACCACCACCATCACCACCACCATCACCACCACCACCACCACCATCACCATCACCACCACCACAATCACCACCACCATCACCACCACCACCTCCACCAAAACAATCACCTCCACCATCATCACCACCAACACCACCATCACCACCACCACCACCATCACCACCACCATCACCACCACCACCATCATCACCACCACCACCTCCACCATAACAATCACCTCCACCATCATCACCACCACCACCACCATCACCACCATCACCACCACCATCTCCACCACCACCTTCACCACCACCACCATCACCACCACCACTGTCACCATCACCATCACCACCATCACCGCCACCTCCATCACCACCACCACCACCACCATCACCATCACCACCATCACCACCACCACCATCACCACCACCACTGTCACCATCACCATCACCACCATCACCACCACCTCCATCACCACCACCACCACCACCAACACCATCACCATCACCACCACTATCTGCATCACCACCACTACCACCATCACAATCGCCTCCACCAGCACCACCACCAACATCACCATCACCACTATCACCACCATCACCAAAACCACCGCAACCAACATCACCATCACCACCATCACCACCACAACCAACACCACCACCATCACTACCACCATCACTACCACCCCCATCACCACCTCCACCATCACCACCACCACCAGCAGTACCACCACCACAACCATCACCACCAACACCACCACCACCACAATCGCCACCACAACCAACACCACCACCACCATCACCATCACCACCACCACCACCACCACCATCGCCATCACCACCATCACCACCACCATCATCACCATAACCACCACCAGCACCACCACCAGCACCACCACCACCACCATCACCACCACCACCAACACCACCACCATCACCATCACCAACATCGCCGCCACCATCACGATCACCACTACCCCCACCACCATCACCAACATCATCACCACCACCACCACCACCATCACCACCAGCACCATCACCACCACCACAAGCATCACCTCCACCACCACCACCACCAACACCACCACCACCACCATCACCACATCCACCATCACCACCAACACCACCACCATCTCCACCAGCACCATCACCACCACCACCAGCATCACCTCAACCACCACCACCACACCCAACACCACCACCACCTCCATCACCACCACCACCAATACCACCGCAGCCACCACCACTACCACCACCAGCACCTCCACCACCACCACCAACACCACCACCACCATCACCATCACCATCAGCACCACCACCACCCCCAAGATCACCACCACCACCACCATCCCCACCACCACCAACACCACCACCACCACCATCACCACCACCACCAATTCCACCACCACCACCAACACCAACAGCATCTCCAGCAACACCACCAACACCACCACCACCCTCACCACCACCACCACCACCACCATCACCACCTCCACCACCTTCACCATTTCCCCCGCCACCAACACCACAAGCACCACCACCACCAGCAGCATCACCACCACCACCAACACCACCATGATCATCACCATCACCACCACCACTATCACCACCATCACCACCACCACCACCAACATCACCACCACCACCTGCACCACCACCAGCACCACCACCACCACCATCACCACCACAACCAATATTACCACCACCAACATCTCCATCACCACCACCACCATCACCACCAACATCACCACCATCTCTCCCACTACCATCACTACCACCACCATCCCCACCACCACCATCACCACCACAACCACCACCATCACCACCATCACTAACACCACCATCCCCACCATCACCATCACCACCACAACCACCACCATCACCACCATCTTTACCACCACCAGCACTACTACCACCGTCACCACCACCACCATCACCACCACAACCACCACCATCACCACCACCCCACCACCACCATCATCACCACCACCACCACCATCACCACCACCATCACCACCACCATCACCACCACAGTCACCATCACCACCATCACCACCACCATCACCAGCATCACCAACACCACCACCATCACTACCACCACCAGCACTAACACCATATCTACCACCACCATCACCACCACTTCCAGCGGCACCACCACCACAGCTATCACCACCAGCCCCACCACCACCACCATCACCACCACAACCAACACCACCACCACCATCACCATCACCACCACCACCACCATCACCATCACCACCATCACCACCACCATCATCACCACCAGCACCACCAGCACCACCACCACCGCCATCACCACCACCACCAATACCACCACCATCACTACCACCATCACCATCACCACCACCACCATCACCACCACCACCACCAG